>NC_037676.1:110858631-110967387 GCF_003255815.1 Theropithecus gelada
GGAATCAACCCAAATGTCCATCAGTGACAGATTGGATTAAGAAAATGTGGCATATATACACCATGGAATACTATGCAGCCATAAAAAAGGATGAGTTTGTGTCCTTTGTAGGGACATGGATGCAGCTGGAATCCATCATTCTTAGCAAACTATCACAAGAACAGAAAACCAAACACCGCATGTTCTCACTCATAGGTGGGAACTGAACAATGAGATCACTTGGACTCGGGAAGGGGAACATCACACACCGGGGCCTATCATGGGGAGGGGGGCGGGGGGAGGGATTGCATTGGGAGTTATACCTGATGTAAATGACGAGTTGATGGGTGCAGCACACCAACAAGGCACAAGTATACATATGTAACAAACCTGCACGTTATGCACATGTACCCTACAACTTACAGTATAATAATAATAAATAAATTAAAAAAAAATAAAATAAAATAAAATAAAATAAAATAAGATGCTCATGGTAAAAAAAAAAAAATCCTATGAGCTGTCTCTGTTATTCTCACACACAGATCGTGGAAGTTGATCTTACCAGGGTAAGATTCTTCTGTGGTAGTCAGTACCTGCCTTATATTATGACTACACACTTGGAGTACTCAGTACCTACTGGAAATACTAGTTTCTGCCTTTATTGTCACATGATCTCAGACATGGGGCCTACAGTGAGAAGCTGCTGTGTCGCAGTCTACATTGGAAGCATATTGGCACCACGAAATGAGGGGAATATTTTGAGCCCCGGCTCTAATTAGGAAGTGAATCTTCAGGACACCCAGGGCTGAATGTAAACATCCCTCACTATCTCAGGGAATCTGGCCAGCAGAGAGAA
This sequence comes from Theropithecus gelada, assembly GCF_003255815.1. NCBI lineage: Eukaryota > Metazoa > Chordata > Mammalia > Primates > Cercopithecidae > Theropithecus > Theropithecus gelada. The sequence goes on from NC_037676.1 coordinate 110,859,467, forward strand.
CATAGCCAGAGAGTAGTCAGCTGAGGGAGAGAGCCAAGAAACAGGAGCATGTATTTTAGAGAGAATTTTAGAAGGAAGAAAAGTGCAAAAGCAATCGAGTGATAAAGACTATACTTAAAATGTACCTCAAGTAAGCCATCAGAATAACCCAATGCCAGAGAAGAGTAGGGGAGACAAAAAGAAAGCACTGTGGGAAATACAGAAAATCTGCAGACCTAGAAGAAGAATTCAGCTGAGATCAGAAGATATTATTGTCTTGGTCATTTCTCTGGCCAGTTCTACTGTGAGGAAAAGCGAAATACTGTTATCACAACCGTACTGGATAGTATTTAGCCTATTGTTAATACTTTGGTTTAAGTTTGGGTATGGCAAATATAGCTCTCATGTTTATGAATGGGTTCAAACATTTTCAAAATTTTCTATCATTTTTATAACGTCTCAAGTTAAACATTTTATCAGACATGAATGCCTAGACTAGGTAAATTCAGCTTGAATTTTACAACTAAATACTGATGCCTGGAGTTAACAAAACTAGGTAAGAACCAATTCTTAAAGACTATTGTTTCCACAAGCATGTATGTTATCAGAAATTTTTACATTGTGCTATAATTGTGTTTTTATGTCTTTTTTTTCCCCATATACATGAGCTTTGTGGGACTGATACTACAACTTAGTCATGCAAATATACCCAATGTTAAACATAGGATATTGTTGGTGCTTCGTAAGTTTGTTAAATATTGATGTGTTTGTGTGTATATATGTGTGCTTCTCTGAATATTAGTAAGAAAAGGGAGTGTGACCCAAAAAACAAAGTGAATTATACTGGAAACAAATATCCTTGGTTTTTCATCTTGCATGTTGTAATCCATCAGCCATTACTTTGCTTCCAGGAACATTATACTAATTGACATGGGTTGTATATATCTGGCTGATGAGATCATTTAGTAAAAAGTAATAATAGTAAAGACATAGAGGCCGGTAAGTCTGAAGATTCAGTCTCATATATTATTCCATGGAAGCTATTCAGAAATTTCTGTAATTGAACCATGTGCTTAAGGTCAGTCCTTGTTGGTAGATTATAGCTCATTGTGGGACTCGATCTATAAGAGAAGTTGACAGATTAACATGTCACTTGGACCAAAAATACTTGTAGTTGTGTGAACTGAACTGGGCCCCAGATGGGCAGGGTCAAGCTGTACAACTCCAGAATGGCACCACTCACATTGTCCTCTATGTGAATTGTCCTCTGTAGAGTTGTGCAGCAGACAATCTGTGAGTTGATACATGCAGCTCTGGAGGGGAGGTGGATTCCAATGTGTAGCAGATACTGTCAGTGCCTGACCCACATCACTCAAATATCTCAATTTGCTCTGCCTGCTTTCAACAGCCAGTTGAGCACATGGATTTATCATTTCCAATCCCCATCCCTCAGTTGTGAAAAGTGGCAGATCAGAAGCACTGAGGAGTTAATACCCTTAGCCTTCACCAATGAATATGGAATTTGGTGTATACATACCCCAGATCCCTTGCCTCTTGAATGAGATCATTCTGAGGCATGTGTTTTATACGTTACCTAGAGTTCCCCTGTGGGAATAAGCTGCAGTTGCCCACTGTGGCAGCTGGCTCAGCAGCATAGCCTTCATTGACTACCTTTTGTTTACTATGTCATCTCCCTGCTTTCCTTTTGGTATTGATGGTACTTGTATTTGAACTTGAATCTTGATATCAGTATCTTCTTCTGGGAGACCTGAAACTAAAACAAAGTAAAATCGAGATCTGCTTTAAAATTTTCAGAATATGGATGTGATTCTGGTAGCTTTGGAGGGGAAACCCTCTTTCTTGTCTGCTGAAGTTGGAGTACTGGCCCTGATCAGCTACCATGGTACAATGGACACTCCTGCAAAATGTAACAGGAAGCCTTCTTAACTGCCATCTATGTCCATTGAATAAAAAATTTAAAATTGCAATTAGAGTACCCAGTGAGTCACAAAGTGCTCAGATGAATGTTGTTTTTGTTTCTACTCAATATTACAGACTTTTAAAAGTAATCTGGTCACAACTTTATTCTGTTTTCAGAGCACAAGGGAATTAAATAGAAAAATAAATCTTTTCTATTAGCCTTTCAGGGAGCTAAATGGCAGGAAAATTTAAATTTAGAAAAGGTGAAACAGAAACTCAGGATGTGACACAGCAATTAAAAATACATTAGGAAATGCTGAGTATGCTTACACTTAGACAAATGGGGCATAGGCCTAGGCCAGTGCCATCCACAGTTACTAAAACATATTCATTCCAGGGGATGTCACCTATTTGAAAATAGGTGGGAACATGTAATATTGAAGATAGTTTAGTATAGAAAATTAAGATAATGAGATAAATTTTTCATATTGGTTGTAATATAGGAGCAAAATAATTAAAAGGAGAAAGAAAAGCAAAAAGGATAGGCAGAGAATATGATAAACTGGCCCTTTTTAAAAGGACATACATATAAAACACTCTTGTAAAAGGTGGAGGAATTTAGATGTGAAATAATGAAAGAGGAGGATATTCGAGGGGAGTGTTTATTGTAAAGGAGTAGGGAAAGATATCAGGACTGGCTGGCAGAAATGGAATGTGGCAAGTCAGTAAATTCGGAACGTATACAGGACCACAAAATCCTTTGTAGGTCACTTCTGGGGACTTTATCAGCTTATGTCACTCCTCCACCCAACACCCCTAAGAGCTGCTCATCTCTCTCAGAATAAAAGCCAAAATCCCTCCAATGGGACCCTACATGGTCTTGTCTCTTACTTCTCTATCTTCATCTCCTGTGACTCTGCCTCTTGCTGCCTTATTTCTGATGCACTGGCCTCCTTTCTGGGCCTCAAACATACCAGGCACAGTCCCCCTCAGAGCCTTCACACAAGCTGTTACGTCTGCCTACGAGATATGTACATAGTTCACTTCCTGTTCTCCTTTAAGTCTTCTCTCACATGTAATCTTCCCAGTGAAGACTGCCATGATAATCCTATCTAAAATTTCAGTCCTTCCATTGACCACCCTGCCCTATTATATTTTCAATTAATATTTTTCACCTTCTAGTACAATGTGTAATGTATATTATATTTACATTTTATTTAACTCTCTCCTTCCCCCTTCCCTAACTAGAATGTAAACACCTTGAGGGCTGGAATTTTGTCTACACTTTTTCATTGACATATGTCAATGAAAATCTCACCTACAACAATGCCTAACACATAGTAGGGATCCAATGAATGTTTACAGAATGAACGAATGAATAAATAACGACTTCTTGTTTCTTCTGGCAGTCATCAGCACCAGGCACAAAATAGTTGTTGAATAACTGAATGAAAGAATCAATAAATGTTTATGAGCTTGACTTAGAAAGTCTTGTAGATATTGAAGTAAAGTTTCAAATTAGCCTGGACGTTGGTCACAGACACCAAAATGTAAATCAAAACATTATTCAAAGAACAATTATTCTTTCCAGCTATTGGCACTTATAGTTTAATCTTCAGCTGTAAAATATGTCATCGTAAATCTCTTGACTCCAACATCTCACTTTCCTAGGCTAGAAGATAGGAATTTTACTTAAATAAAAATTGTGACATGAATACAGTTTCTGGCACAGAATTTCTGTCATGGCTAAGAGTTATCTGGCCTAGAAGGAAAAGAACCTAATCTAGTTTCTCTACTTTCCAACTCAGTGGTTACAGTAATTAGTTACTCAAATTTAGATTTTTGCAAAATTGTAATTAATTAAATGTGTTAATACTGACTATAAACATAAAAATATTAATCTTCTTAAAGTAAATATATTATTTTCAAATAAGAAACATTAACATATAAAATATATTATACATATCACTGAGCTAGAAGTATGTGAGAATAAAATATTCTTTAAAAGATTTGAAAATACAATAGCTTAAATTTAATACGAAAAAAATTGATTTGGGGCTGAAGTCAGTTTCAAAACGGCCTTAGTATTTGTTTTATCTGAAATATATGAATCATGCACAATCTGAAAAGATGACTTTTTTCCATAAATGCCTCAAACTCTAGCCATGTTTCCACCATTACCTCACAGTAGAGGGAAACTGACAAGTAATGACAGTTATTCTCACTGTTTTTGCTGCAAAATCCATCTTTCTGTACTGATCAGCATATTTTACTTGAGCCATAGACTGAATATGGCTAGTTGCCTTTAAAGCCATGAGACTGGATCAGCCCACGTCTTCCTAGGTCCTTTTAAATAAGACTTGCATGTAAGGAAACATTCTTGCAGATGAGCGGTGACCAGCAACAGGGATCCAAGTTTTGACAATTCATTGTTATTTTTTTCTATCACTAACTTGCAGTGACATCCCAATTTACCATAGACTTGAGAGATATCCAGGTAGATTATACTTTGACCGTGGCCATGTGTAGATTTCAAGCAGGAGGCCAGTTTTCATGTTGTCTTTCTCTTGGAGGGGATGCTACTTAACAGTGATGTCTATTTTCCTTCCAAAACAAAACACTATACCATCAAATGCATTAATACTTACTTATCTTGAATTAATTTTTGTATAAGGAGTAAGGAAAGGATCCAGTTTCAGCTTTCTACTTCTGGCTAGCCAATTTTCCCAGCACCATTTATTAAATAGGGAATCCTTTCCCCATTTCTTGTTTTTCTCAGGTTTGTCAAAGATCAGATGGCTGTAGATGTGTGGTATTATTTCTGAGGACTCTGTTCTGTTCCATTGGTCTATATCTCTGTTTTGGTACCAGTACCATGCTGTTTTGGTTACTGTAGCCTTGTAGTATAGTTTGAAGTCAGGTAGCGTGATGCCTCCAGCTTTGTTCTTTTCACTTAGGATTGTCTTGGCAATGCAGGCTCTTTTTTGGTTCCATATGAACTTTAAAGCATTTTTTCCAATTCTGTGAAGAAACTCATTGGTAGCTTAATGGGGATGGCATTGAATCTATAAATTACCTTGGGCAGTATGGCCATTTTCACGATATTGAGTCTTCCTATCCATGAGCATGGTGTGTTTTGCCATTTGTTTGTGTCCTCTTTTATTTCACTGAGCAGTGGTTTGTAGTTCTCCTTGAAGAGGTCCTTTACATCCCTTGTAAGTTGGATTCCTAGGTATTTTACTCTCTTTGAAGCAATTGTGAATGGAAGTTCATTACTGATTTTTCTCTCTGTTTGTCTGTTACTGGTGTATAAAAATGCTTGTGATTTTTGCACATTAATTTTGTATCCTGAGACTTTGCTGAAGTTGCTTATCAGCTTAAGGAGATTTTGGGCTGAGATGATGGATTAGAGACTTAAATGTTAGACCTAATACCATAAAAATCCTAGAAGAAAACCTAGGTAATATCATTCAGGACATAGGCATGGGCAAGGACTTCATGTCTAAAACACCAAAAGCAACGGCAACAAAAGCCAAAATTGACAAATGGGATCTCATTAAACTAAAGAGCTTCTGCACAGCAAAAGAAACTACCATCAGAGTGAACAGGCAACCTACAGAATGGGAGAAAATTTTTGCAATCTACACATCTGATAAAGGGCTAATATCCAGAACCTACAAAGGACTCAAACAAATTTACAAGAAAAAAACAAACAACCCCATCCAAAAGTGGGCAAGGGATATGAACAGACATTTCTCAAAAGAAGACATGCATACAGCCAACAGACACATGAAAAAATGCTCATCATCACTGGCCATCAGAGAAATGCAAATCAAAACCACAATGAGATACCATCTCACACCAGTTAGAATGGCAATCATTAAAAAGTCAGGAAACAACAGGTGCTGGAGAGGATGTGGAGAAATAGAAACACTTTTACACTGTTGGTGGGATTATAAACTCGTTCAACCATTGTGGAAAACAGTATGGTGATTCCTCAAGGATCTAGAACTAGAGATACCATATGACCCAGCCATCGCATTACTTGGTATATACCCAAAGGATTATAAATCATGCTGCTATAAAGACACATGCACACGTGTGTTTATTGTGGCACTATTCACAATAGCAAAGACTTAGAATCAACCCAAATGTCCATCAGTGACAGACTGGATTAAGAAAATGTGGCACATATACACCATGGAATACTATGCAGCCATAAAAAAGGATGAGTTTGTGTCCTTTGTAGGGACATGGATGCAGCTGGAAACCATCATTCTCAGCAAACTATCGCAAGAACAGAAAACCAAACACTGCATGTTCTCACTCATAGGTGGGAACTGAACAATGAGATCACTTGGACTCGGGAAGGGGAACATCACACACCAGGGCCTATTATGGGGAGGAGGGAGGGGGGAGGGATGGCATTGGGAGTTATACCTGATGTAAATGACGAGTTGATGGGTGCTGATGAGTTGATGGGTGCAGCACACCAACATGGCACAAGTATACATAAGAAACAAACCTGCACGTTATGCACATGTACCCTAGAACTTTAAGTATAATAATAATAATATAAAAATACTTACTTATATTTTCAACAGATTATCTCTTTTTGTAACTTTTAATCACACAGGAGAAATTCTTATAGGATATTAGGTGAAAAGTGCAGATAACAAAAATAATGGATTCTAATTGTATAAAAATATATACAATTTGAAAACTGGCTTTGATAATTTGGTTTTGCATTAGAATATCTTCATTTAGAAATCTGGAAACAAAATTTCATCCTATGCTGCCATTATTATTATTATTATTATTATTATTATTAATTTTTAGTTTTTGAGATGGAGTCTCACTCTGTTACCCAGGGTGTAGTGCAGTGGTGCAATCTCAGCTCACCTCAACCTCTGCCTCCTGGGTTCAGGCAATCCTCCTGCCTCAGCCTCTCAAGTAGCTGGGATTACAGGCACCCACCACCACCACCACACACACACACACACACACACACACACATATATATATATAATGGTTTTTGTTTTTTTTTTTTTTGTATTTTTAGTAGAGATAAGGTCTCACCATGTTGGCCAGGCTGGTCTCAAAATCCTGACCTCAAGTGATCCTCCCGCTTTGCTCCCACTGCCATTATTATTGTCATGTTCAATTTTCTTAGGTTCTCTTAAATGGAAGAAGGTCACAATTACTATTAACTCCTCCTGTTGACCATGTAAGCTAGCCTATGGACTGCTCCAAGGAAAAGAAGTACTGGGGCTTAGGATTTCAACATACGAATTCTGGGAAAGACACAGCTTAGTCTATTATAGGAAGTGACTGCTTAATGAATATAAGTCTCCCTTTTGGGGTGAAGAAAATGTTCTGGAAATAGTAGTAATGGCTACATAACACTATAAATGTGCCAAATGCCTTAGTTGTACACTCAAACCAGTTAAAATGGTAAATTTTGTGTTGTGTGTATTTTCTTAAAAAAGTCATCACCTAGTCATGTTGATTTGATCTTGGGAGATGCTTCAAATCAGAATACATCTTGCCATCTCTACCATTCTAGTCCAAGCCACCATTACTTCCTGCATGATATATGTCAGTAATTTTTAACTAATTTTTTTTGTGTCCATCTTTGCTGTGCTTCAATCTTTACTCTGCCCTAAAGGCAGATTTTTAAAATTATTATTCAATTGCGTTACTCCCCTGATTAAAAATTTTCAGTGGTTTCTCATTTTATTTAAAATCATATACAAAATTTCTGGTTTTAACTACAGGCTCATTATGCTCAGGTATTGGCCTACATATCAGCCATATTTCTTTTCCACTGATTAATTTGCTTTAGTTTCAATCTGTTGTCTTTTAATTTTTGAGCAATCCAGGATCATTCTCATCTCCAGGCTTTTGCATATGCTTTTCTCTTCATCCCCACTATCCTGCCTTCAATTTTTACCTACCTAACATCTATCATCATTCTTAACTTAAATGTCATTTTTCAAAGGGATTTTCTGTGATTTCTTCATCTAAATTATTCTCTTTCATAGTACCCAATTTCTTTCTCTGAATACATAGAACAACAAAAATATTAACCACTAACTTATATTTATCTATTTATAATGTCTGTCTCTTCCACCATGGTGTAAGCCCTGTGATGGTACCAACCATGTTTATTTCGTTCATGGCTATATCCACAGCATATAGCACAGCATGCACTACATAGTAGGCACTCAAAAATACTATTTGAATGAATAAATAAATGAAGAAAATGATAGAGTTAGACTAAAAGATTTCAAAAGCTCTATCCACCTAGAGATTATGCAGTTTGTAATTCAATTATCTTATTTTCCTTAATTTTAGTGATTGCTTAAAAGCTCACAAGTACTGACAATATCCCATAAGTCATCTTATAGTGCTCTAGTGTGGCTCTTAAAAACTTCCAGTTAAGCACACACTATGGACCAACTCCTGCTGAAACAGGAGTTTGACTCAATAAAGAAATAAGTGGATATTAATAATAACAAAATCCAATATATAGTAGATTTAATCAATAAAATGAGAAGTTAGCCTTTGTTTTCCTTAGTCAGTGTATTAAGGAAAAAAGAAAAGACCAAAGAAAATGAAGTAAGAAAAAAGATATAACCAAAGATGTAATTAAACAAAGTTTGACAGATGGTAAAAATAACTTGCCAAAATAATAATAAAAAACAAATGCAGGATTATCTAAGAAGGTATAAATTACTTTAAATAACTCAGAAAAAGGTAAAATATATAAATAACTGTATTGAAGGTCTATTCTTATTAATGACATCAGCTCAAAATGATGTATAAGCCAGTTCTATTCAACCTTTAAGGAAAAGATAATTACTTTGTTAAACTTTCCAAAGCATTAAAAGTGTTGAAAAACTTTAAAATTCATTCAACTGAGCTGCATAATCCTGTTAAAAAAAGAAAAAAACAGAAAATAAAAGAAAAAAATAAGAGGAAACTATAGTTCAATCTCATTTATAAACATAATTACAAATAAGTTAAATATTTACAAGTTAAAATTAGCAGTTTTTTCAGAGAATAATGTAAGTGATCCAACAAGATTTATTCTAGAAGTATAAGAATGATGTAGCATTTGAAAATTTATTAATATAATTCACTAAATTAACAAATTAGAGACCATTATACAATTTTGTTATTGCAAAATGATATTACTCATGAAGCAAACCATTCCTTTTAAAAATTGTATTGTTTTAAATTGCCAAATAATCATTGAAAATATTCATGGGGTACATAGTGATATTTTGACACATGTAATGTATAGTGATCAGATCAGGGTAAATTAGTCTCTCCATCATCTCAAACATTTATTTCTTTGTAATTTCTCATTTATTATGATTAAACACTTATCATTTTCTCCCTCTACTCTTCCCAGTCTCTGGTATCCTCTATTCTACTCTTTACTTCTATGAGATCAACTTTTTAAGCTTCCATATATGAGTGAGAACATGCAATGTTCAACTTTCTTTTGCTGTTTTATTTCACTTAACATGATGTATCTCAGTTCCATCCATGCTGCTGCAAGTGACAGAATTTCATTCTTTTTTATGTCTGAATAGTATTCCATTGTGTATATATACACCATGTTTTATTTATCCATTCATCTGTTGTTGGACACTTAAGTTGATTCCATATCTTGGATATTGTGAATATGACTGTGATAAACATGGGCTGCAGATGTTTCTTCAATTTAATGATATCCTTTTCTTTGGATAAATAACCAACAATGGGGTTACTGGATCATATGGTAGTTCCAATTGTAATTTCTTGAGGAAATTTCATACTGGTCCTTACAGTGGCTGTACTAGCTTATATTCCCACCAACAGTATAGAGGAATTCTCTTTCCTTTGCATCCTTGCCAGCATTTGATATTTTTTGTTTTTCTGATCATAGCCATCCTAAGTGGGGTGAGATGGTACCTCATTGTGGTTTTGATTTGCATTTCTCTGATGATTAGTGATCTTGAACATTTTTCCATGGATTTGGGCCCATTTATATGTCTTCTTTTCAGAAACGTCTGTTCAGATCCTTTACCCGTTTTTTTTTTCTTTTTCTTTTTTTTTTCCTGTTGAGATGTTTGAGTTCTTTGTGTATTCTGGATATTAATCCCCTGTCAGATAAGTAGTTCACTCCCAGTCTGTAGGTTGCTGTTTCACTCTGGTGATTATTTTCTTTGTTGTATAGAAGCTTTTTAGTTTGATATAATCCCATTTGTTTATTTTTGCTTTTGTGGCCTGTGCTTTTAAGGTCTTATTCATAAAAGCTTTTCTCAGACCAATATCTTGAAGCATTCACCCTATGTTTTTTTTTTTTTTTTTTTTAACAGTTTTTTTTTTTTTTTTTTTTTTTTAATCATTTTGGGTCTTATATTATATCTTTGATCCATTTTGAGTTGATTTTTGTATAGGTGAGAGGCGGGGAGTCTAAATTCATTCTAGTTTTAGTCATTTATGCCAGTACCATGCTGTTTTGGTTACTACAGCTTTGTAGTATATTTTAAGGTCTAGGTGTGGAATACCTCCAGCTTTGTTCTTTTTGCTCAAGATTGCTTTGTCTAGTCAGGGTCTTTTATGGTTTCATAAAAATTTTAGGATTTTTTTCTATGTCTTTAAGAATGTCATTGGTATTTTGATAGGGATTACATTGAATCTTCAGATTGCTTTAGGTACTATTGTCATTTTAACAATATTAATTCTTCCAGTTAATGAGCATGGGACGTCTTTCTATTTGTTTGTATACTCCCCCATTTCTTTGATCAGTGTTTTGTAGTTTTTCACTTCCTTGGTTAAATTTATTCCCAGGTATTTTGTTTGTTTGTTTGTTTTGTAGCTATTGTAAATGAGATTACCTTCCTGATTTCTTTTTCGGTTACTTTACTATTCGTGCATAGAAACACTACTGATTTTTGTATGTTAATTCTGTATCCTGCAACTTTACTGAATTTGTTTACTTATCCATTCTAATAACTTTTGGTAGAATATTCAAGTTTTTCTATATGTAAGATCATGCCATCTGCAAACAGAAATAATTTGCCTTTCTCTTTTCCAATTTGGATGCCCTTTATTTATTTCTCTTGACTAACTGTTCTGGCTAGGACTTCCTCAACACCATTTTTAATAAAGTCAAGCTAAAAATAAGTAGGTTGTTCCTTAATTTAATAAAAGAAAAAGGAAAAACTTAGCAAATAGCAAACATAATACTTAATAGGGGAACATTAGTTTATTTTAATTAAAGTCTTGATCAAAATAAGGGTGCCTAATTCTATCACAACAACTGGAATGGGAGTTCTAACCAATGCAATGAGGCAAAAAGAAAAATAAGTTAGAAATATAGACCAAGAAACTAACACTTTTACTATTTGCATACAATAGAATTGTCTGAGAGAAGGAATGGAACAATATTTAGTAAAACAGGTTGAAACAATGTCAAAATATAAAAATCAATCTTTTCTATTAACAATAAAATCTTAATTAGAAAAATGAAAGAAAATAATCTAACTAAATAGCAATAAAACTATTAACTATATCCATGAATAAACAGCAGAGTGTGTAAGATTTTTTATAGGGGATACTATGTAATTTTATCATAATAAAGCCTGAATAAAAGTTTAGGATATGAAAACTCAATAAAGGTGTTAATTAAACCTAAATAAATGTATAAATTAAAGAAAATCCTAATTAAAATCCCAGGATTTTTAAAAAATGAAGGTTATGAGTTTCTTTTAAAATTCTTTTGAACAAAAAAATGCAAGGATATCCTTAAAAAATTAACCAAGATAAACAATGGGAGCGTAAGTTGGGAAGTTTTGTTTTATACCTCTTAAAGAAGACAGAATTGTGCTCTTTTTTTGGAAGGCAGTATTATTGGGGCAAATATTGCAAGAAAACTAGGTTTAGTTTTGGAAGCTGATGTTGTCTTTCTTTAGCTGGGTGAGCAATTGCTTTGCAAATCTCACTCAGTCAGGTTCTAAGACAAAGATTTGTAGGAAAAAATAGAAAACTTCACCTTGGCCCTAGACCAAACTACATCCTCTTATACAATATACTGGAAGTTCTATGTTTTGAGGTGATTACTGGGCACTACTCAGCCAGTATAAAGCTTTTTATCCTTATCAGTCTCTAAGTATTTATTATTAATTTTTGAGGAATCCAGAAAGGAAGATGGTGAGTAATCAACACTCCCATAAGGAAGTTGTTTGTGAAATCTCAAAACAAACCAAAAAGCAAAAAGACACCTGTTAATTACAAATACAAGTTTAAAATTGTACTTCAATTTAATTTCAAATATTTGAATTTCAAATTTAAATTCCAGTTTAAATATTTCAATCCTAAATTCAAATTTAATTTGAATTTTAAACCAATGGGAAGATGGTGTTAAGGTAATTTGTTCTCCATTTGTTTTAAAAACTTTTATCTCTATCTCACATAAAATGGGATAAGATGATTATACAATCACAAAAAACTACTGACATTAAAGAAAAGTATAAGAGATTATTTTGACAGTGTGGAATGGAGGGAACCTATAAAAGCCTATAAAAGCCAACAAACCTATACAACCCAAAAGCCATTAAAAATGAATTAATTTCTCTAAATAAAAATTAAGAATTTCTGCACAAGGAAAGATCCATTAACAAAGTAAAAAACCAAGCAACACACTAGGAGAAACTATTTGCAGCAAACACAACAGAAAAAGTTAAGTCCTTTATTGCAGCAGTCCCCAACCTTTTGGACAGCAGATACCAGTTTCGTGGAAGGCAATTTGGTCACAGACAGGGTCGAGGATGTTTTTGGGATGATTCAAACACATTACACTCATTGTTCATTTTATTTCCATTATTACTACATTGTAATATATAAGGAAATAATTCTACAACTCACCATAATGTAGAATCAGTGGGAGCTCTGAGCTTGTTTTTCTGCAGCTAGATGGTCCCATCTGGGTCTGATGGGAGACAGTGACAGATCATCAGCCATTAGATTTTCATAAGGAGTGTGAAACCTAGATCCCTCGCATGTGCAGTTCACAGTAGGGTTTCATATTCCTGTGAGAATCTAAAGCCACTGCTGATCTTACAGGAGGTAGAGGTCAGGTGGTAATGCAAGTGATGGGGAGTGGCTGTACATACAGATGTAGCTTTGCTCGCTCACCCACCACTCACCTCCTGCTGTGTGGCCTGATTCCTAACAGGCCACATACAGGTTCCTATCCATAGCCTGCGGGTTAGGATCCCCTACTCTAGGGATTTCTACAGTTAAATAAGGAAAAGCAAATAACCTAATAAGAAAAGTGAGCAAAAGTTATAAATATGAAATTCTTCAAAAAAATATAAATGACTAGCATACATTTTAAAATGTGCTTAAGTTCCTTAGTACTGAGGTGAACTCAAATTGAAGTAGGAATGAGCTATCTTTCTCCATCAGTTTAGCAAAACTTAAAGAGACTGATAATGGCCAATGCTGACTGGTATGCAAACTGGTGCTCTCATGAACTATTCATCAGTATTTAACCCGGCTCTACATTTCTGAAGTCAATTTGACATTATCTTTCAAACTGAAGACTTACATATTATTTGACCAGAAAATCCACATTGAATTATACTTATTTTCTTCCACAATGAAGGCTTTCTTAGATACTGCCCTTGAGCATGTGAGATCACAACTCACATTCATGCTCAGTCCAGTCAAGAATGTTCCAAGGCTACAACTCTGAGCTCCTCCTCACATGTTCAGCTAAAGTTTCCCAATCCTACTCCCATACAGCTGGGTCAGCAAGGGTTTCCAGTCTAAGCCCCATGGCATCACAATATTGGTATCCCTCCCCTGTAACAATTTAGGCAAAAGGTCAAGAACTCAAAATAGAAATGAAGTGGGGAGAGCACTAGTATGTATGTGAATGGTGGGTTTTGGAGCAAACTATGGAGCATGTGCCTTGGCCAAAGGAATCCATATTTATAAAAGAAATATTTTTAAATGTTGGTTCATTAGTTCATCGTGGTTAGTTTTCCCTAACTGTTCCTGCAGTCTTGACCAGCCCACACACCTTATATAGGACCACTGCAATCTATTGTAGGCTCTAAAGGCGTTGAAAATCTAAAAGCAAACTGTCTTATTATGGTTTCTTTTCCTAGATGGCTCCTTGACTCCTCTGCAGATGTACAAATTTCTTCCCTAGTGTCAAGTCTGTATACCAAGGGAATGGGGGCGATGGTGAACAGCATTAAGCTACTAAAGCTCCAAGTTCTCTTCCTTTTGACAAAGGTGCCCACTTATCTTTTCATTACAAAGTCACTTAAATGACTCTTCCCAGAACACTGTAAATTTGCTACAACTTCATTTCTCTCTTCCTCTAGAAAGAGATGCATCTGATAAGTCCTGCATTGGAAAAAAACTAAAGTTCTGTGTCCTAATCCCCCAGTCACATGAAGACTAGTAAGAAAGCTATATATTTCAAGAAATGCGGACAAATAGCAAATACAAAATTTGTTCTGCCTTCTTACAGAGAAAGGGTTAAGGAACCACAACCTCCAACTTAAAGGCCAAGGTTACTTTATTCAGTTAGGAGAGTAGGCACTGTTTTCATAGAGTAATGAACCACAGTTTTTCTGCCCCACAGAATTCTAATACTGTCAAGTATGGTAAGACAGATGATCCTATGTAAAATGATATTTTACAAAGCAAAACAGATATAACTCAGTAACTGTGCATCTAATTGACTTAATTGCCTCATTTGTCACATGACTTAAGTGAGCTAATGTTTTCTACTCTGCTTCACCCATGTAATTCTTGAAATATAAGAGCCGAGACACGGTGCCAGGCATGAGCGAGAAATTCTGTCTCCTGAGAAAAGATATCACTCGAATGATGTTGGCTTTGGATTCCAGTTTATTGAAAAATCAATGTCCATTTGTGCGACCAACACATATGGCTTTCTTCCAGGCTGATGATGGCTTTGGGAGGCCAGCTATCACCTAATGAAGTCAGATCAGCTTACCCGGCACCTGAGTTGTAGTTGGCAAAGTGACTTTGTCATTAAAACCAAGTTTATCATTCCTGTTGGTGTTGTTCTTCCCACTTTACCCCCTCCTCTCCATTTCTCCTGAAATCACAGTATTTTCTCTTATGCAGATAACAGACCAATGGCTCCAATTTTTAACATTTCAAAGGGACTCAGTGTGATTGGTACTCAAAGGATAAACAACTTTTTTTAAGTCTGTGTCTTTGATGGCGTAGGGAAGTACACACATACATACACACACACATGTACATATATACACACATATATATACACTCAAGACTGAGTAGGACTATACACATATGTATATATATGTGTGTAGTCCTACTCAGTCTTGAGTCAAAATAGATGATTTTAAAAGTCAGAGCCTGGTTTGTAAAAGGCTTAATTGAAATTCATCAGTTTAACTGTTTTGAGTAAATCAGCAAGGCTAACTTTGTCTAATGTGTTCATTCATACATTTCCATAAACAGAATTCAGCTCATATTTTACATATGGCTTTTAAAAAATTATCACTAAAGTAATACCATTTTCCTGTAATTAAATGGAGTGGCAATCTAAATTACAATACTGTTTTTTTTTTTTTTTTTTTTAATCCCTCAGTGTTCTCTTCCCCTGGAGAATACCATCAGAGTGATAGTCATTGGCAACAGAAGCTCTGGCAAGACAGATTTTTTTTTTCTCTCTCTCTCCCTGAAATCTGCCAAGAGTAACAAATAATTCTGTTATAAAGTGCCAGCTCAGCCATGAAGCATAGTTGCTGGGTTCATATTTGGCTCCATCATGTGAAGACCTCTTTTTGCAAGGGTAGCAGGAGCTCACAAAGTCAATGAGAGGATAGAGAACCAAGCATGGAGGCTGGGTTTAAACCAAGGCACTTCTATGCCAAGAGGGAAGAATCCAGAATATTTTAGTTCAAACAGACTGGTCTAGAGCTACTGCTTTATAAAGGACATGAAGGCTGCTGCTGCTGCTATGAAAGAATCTAAATGGTTTCTTTTGTCTCTGTTTCTTGCTGAAGAGTCACAGTCCCATGTTGGTTGGGCCTGGGACATTTGCTTCCCTTCTGGCCGATGGTGTTCCAAAGAGAAAGGATGTGATCTTTTTGGTTTCTCCCACGAGGAAAAGGGAGTTGATGGGAACCTGCCCCATATGATGAAAGTCATCTGCAGTCAGAGGAGCAGCACCTAAACTGGGAGATTGTGAATAAAAACTGCCAGAGGGTTTCTGAAGGGTTCAACATGTGCCTGAGGTGCCCAGAATGTGTGCTCAAAAGAAGGAACTGAAAGCAACAATGAGTATATGGTCATTTGTGTTCAGCATTCCTATAGAGTTGAAATGTAAAACGAAGATCTAAAGTTCACAATGACTTCAACAGATCTGAACGGATAAGTATTATAAACTAGAAATGTTCATGGGCAATTTGAAAGATTCAAGCTCCCCGCAATCTTGATCAGTGAAAGAATGAAGTCTACTGAGAGTGATGGAATAATGAAACATGCAAAATAGTTTCTTAGGCAACATAATAAACAGGCAACCGATGGACAGGGAAATAATCTAGTTGGGAAGTAAAGTCTATTGTAAAAACCTCAAGGTTAGGAGGAAATATAGACAGGACATAAATTCACAGTGTTCTACAGTTGTAGTAAGGCATATCAACAAATGGATTTAGGAGACATATACATCATTCCAATACATATATGCAAATTGCTCTTTTTACATAGTACTTTATCACACAATTAATTTGTTTTTCCCATGCAGTCCTTGTTTATAGCAATATGTTGATTTCTGGGCAACGGATTTATTTTTAAAACTCTCAAGTGGGAGAAATAAGAGAGAGAGAGGAATATACATTTAATGAATGTTCAAATAATGTTCCAGGCATTTTTTCATGTCTTACAGTTTAATTCTTACAAGAAACCTTCTGTATAGCTGTGAGCTGCTTGCATTCCAGATAATAAAGCTGAGATTCAGAGAAATGTATGAGATCTGTCTAAGGTCACATAAAGCAGAAACCGATTTTTGTGGATGTATATTTAAGAGTTGCATGAAGTCATAGTCAGGCTCTCACTATCCACTGCCCAGTCTGACTTCTGGCTCATCACTTCAGTAAAACAACACTAGCAAAGGTTAACAGAAATTTCCAGGTGACAAAATTCAGTGGATATTTTTCAGTCGTCATCTAACTTCAGGCTCAGCAGCATCTCATTCATGGTTCGGTTTTCTCCTTCTTGAAACACTGTCTTCTACAGGCAGGGTGTCACATGTGAGTGGTTATCTTTTTCCCTCACCAACCACTCCTATTTTGTTCTCTTTCCAGTGTTAACTACCCTTACTGACATTCCTCTCTTCTTATTCTTTTAGCCATTCCTGGGTGATCTTATACAGGTCCACATTTAATAACCAATGAGAAGCAAATATCTTAGTGAATGCATCTCTAGACGAGACCTGTAACTTTTAAGTCCAGTCTAATCTACAAAATGACCTATGTGATACCACTTTTTGGAATAACAATAGTACTCTGAAATTAAAATGTTAAAACTGAGCTTATAAGTTGCCCCTTCCTGAAAAAAAAAAAAAAAAAAAAACACAAAAAAACCCAACCAATCAACAAAAATAAATAAATAAATGTACGCTTGATCTTTTCCAGCGTCTTCTGTCACAATGAATGGTACCACCATAAATTACATTTGCAATCTTGTACTTATTTGCATGATAATTGCCTGTTAGTCAAAATGTTAATATTGCATCTCCAATCTGCTACAGCACTGTTCAAAATAGTGGGAAAATAGCTGTGAACTAGACAGGCAGAGTCCCTATTGTCAAGGATTATACAATCTAGGAAAGGGACACAGTAAAAAATAAAGAGGGTAAATGCAGTAGAGTGTGGCTGAGAGGGCTGCTTTAGCTAGGAAGTTACCAAATAATTTGAGACTTGGATGATGAAATGAGGCAGCCACATGACTTTGTGAAGGAAGAATCTTCCAAGGAGGAGGAGCAGCAACTGTAAAGGTGCTGAGATGAAGATGAGTTGTATTTGTCATATGAGCTACACATAAGCCGGTGTGGCTGGAGTATTATATAAGAGGATAGTGGAGGGAAATAGGGTCAGAAAGTTCTATCAGACAAGGACATTCACATCAGATCTTTGGAGTAAGACAGAAGTAAAATAACAACAAAAAAGAAAGCTGAGTTAGCAGTTGAAGGAAAAGTTACATTTACTTTAAAAAGTTAAACCATGAAAGAGTTTCAGATAATGGAAGTGGCCTGGCATACACTCAATCTCCGTATCTATTTTCATACTGTCCCCTTTTCAAGTATAATTGGAGGCAAAACATGGAGGCCCTTTAACTGATGTCTGCATGATGAAAGGGCAAAAACGGATGAGTTCAGAAAATTGTGAGAAGACTGGAAATTCTGGCTAATACATTCCTTGTATACAAAAGATTGAGCATAGAAATTCTATTGACATCTAATTGTTGGCATGTGCAGACTAAGTGTTACCAAATGCCTTCCTAAATAGGTACGGGGTGGTGTGGAAAGAAATGTTTCTCTGTTGACTAAACGGTGAAAGCAGCAACCTATTAACAGAATTATTCTCAGAGGCTGAATGCTAATTGATTTTATGTGCATGTCAAGGAGTCAATCAATGGCAGGCTTGCAGTAAAATAGCAGAGTAAAGAAGAATATACGAAGCAGATTCCAGTTAAATATGGAAAGCATCTAATCTTATCTCTGGAAATGTCTACTTTAATGACCATGTAGCTGTTCTTTTTGCCAGTTTGGCATCTATAAAGTTCAGCAGAGTCTCCTCAATTTCATTCTGAACATTTATAGATGCACATATATTTTTTCAAAAGGAAACCAACGTTGTAACTTCATAACCTTTAAACATTTTATTTGTATAAATTAATGAGGTACAAGTGCAATTTTGTTACATGCATAGAATGCTTAGTGGTGAAGTCAGGGCTTTTAGCATATCCATCACCTGAACAGCATACATTGCACTCATTAAGTAATTAAAGTGAAATTCGTATCATGTGAAATTAACCATTTTAAAGTGCACAATCAATGGCATTTAGTACGTTCACAATGTTGTGCTACCATTACCTCTATCTAGTTCCAAAAGGTGTAAACAACCCAATGTCTATCAATAGATGAATAAACAAGTGTGATATGCCTGTAAAGTTGAATAGCATTCAGCCATAAAAAGATATGATACTGATACATGCTGTGATATAATACTGATACATGCGGCGATGTGGACAAACATTGAGAATGTGCTAAGTGAAAAAAAAACCCAGATACAAAAAGTCACATATTGTATGATTTCATTTATATGAAATATCCGTAACAGGTAAATCCATAGAAACTTCATAAGTTTTTATATGATGAATGATGCTGAATTCTCCTTTAAGAACTGTGAACTTTTGTGAATGTAGGAGCTGCACCTTATTCATCTGTCTCCTCAGCTCTCGTCATATAGTTCCTGACACATAAAGAGAAGGCTCGCTGTATTTCCAAGGTTCTTATGAGAGAAGTGGAACCAACAAGATACATGCATACATACATACACATATACATATATGCACACACATATACATGAATGTTTATAGAGATTTATTATAAGGATTTGACCTTACACAGCTATGGAAAACGAGAAATAGTGTCTGTGAAGTTTAGTTCCTGAATTTGGTGCTGGGACATGATGCCCACAGGCAGGTGACTGGAAAGAGAACATAGTTGTGGAGTGGGTGAAGCAAAGACAAATTGGAAGCTGCATTTGAACTGGAGCCCTCAAAAATGAACTGGAACCCATAAGCATTCCCCTTTGCCTCCAAGTTTCCAACTTTCATGATGAGGATTTTCTGCAGGAAGAGCTGGTGTCCCTTTGTCAGGAAGCTAACCACATGCTGGGCCAGGAGTCAGAGAAGATGCAGCAGGATCTGGAGGAGTTGGGGGCCTAGCGGCTCCAGCCTCCAGCCAGGAAGCCAAGAGGTCAGCACCAACTGGCATGAGCTGCAACAGCAACAGTGCCTTGTGCCGCACCAGTCTTCTCAGTACCAGAAATAGATAGCTGGGATTTTACTTCTGCTTCTTCATCTGGGCTTCAACTGACCACATGAGGAAAACAAAAAAAAAGCGGATGTGGAAAATGCAATTCCAGCTTAGCTAAATTAACGCAATGCAAATTTCAAACACCGAGGAGGCTCATAGAGTCAGTTAGTAAGGAGGTGCAAGAAGCAGCATTTTGGCAAGCACTTTGGTACTTCCCTTGCGTATAGAGTGTGTGAGAAGTATTTCGCAAGGACCTTATATAGACCGGAAAATGGATTGGGCATTTTACCAGCATTCTTATTTCATTATATCTTCACAATAACTCTATGACATAGTTACAATTTTTATTACCATAACAAAAATGAAGCAGGGAGGCACAATATGCAGATAAGTCATGATCCACAGTTAGCCTGGGTAGCAAGTAGCTGAGCCAGGAAACTGAATTTAGATCTAGCCCATTACAAAGCCAATGCCCTATCCACTGTAGCACACTACACCCCAACTTGATCTTCTCCCATTTTGTGTATAGTAAAGTTTTCTGCTTCTCTTCTTTCCATCTTCCTCCTTTTCTAAGGAACTAAAAAAAGGTGGAAGGGGCAGCGTGGGCATACATTTCTTCCCATGTAACTGATATATAGATAACCCCGCTATGAAACTTGTACTTTTTCAGTGATGCCCATCAGAGACGGTAGGAAGCTCAGCATCAGAAAATGGGGTCTTCTCTTTTTTCTCTCTTAGGAGTGAATTATTCTCTTCCTTCTGGTGCCTGTGCTCTGCCCTCTGCTGTTAAATTCACTTTTATCACCTACTCCCAATAATCTACCCTGAAGCTATGGACAAGTCAAATTCTGAGACATAATTTATTCACTTGTTTGTTGAATCTCACAAATTTCCATAAAAAGTAGGCCATTTTGCAATGTCAAAATGCTTGATGGTATCACAGAAAGGCTTCATATATAACTTACATAGCCAAGAAGGTAGATCAATACATTGTATACATTATTTGCCTAAGTTGAGGCATAAAAGTGGTAATAGCTAACATTTCTCAGCACTTACTATGCAAATGGCTCTGAGATAAAAGCTTTATATGTATTATTTTCTTAATCTAAATGAATACCTAATGGAAGAGGAGGGAATTATACATTGCTATATTGCAAATGAAAAAACCTGAGGCTTACAGAAGTTAAAAAACTTGCTCAAAGGGTGGTGAGCTAATCAGATCTGTTTGATCCCAAAGCACTTGGTCTTCATGTTCATGAGATGCCATTTGAAACTCATTAGCAAATTCTTGTTATTACTTAATGAATATCCACTGAGTGCCTGCTAGGTGTGCAAATAGTGATAGCAAATTGAAACACCATGGTGCGGCATAAAATGAGAAATATAATTATAATCATATTTTTTGTCTTCTAGTAACTCTCTTCAAAGTCAGTTTCTGAAAGACATACTGTACTAACGTTTGAGAGATGAAAGCACAATCTTTGAAGGGTCTTTCCCAAAAGGATGGGAACGCAGTAATTCCTTCCAAACCCCTGCTCTCCAAAGATGTTAAAATTGCTCATTTTAATAGACAACAATTAAGTGAATCTCAAAACTGCAAATATAATTGACAAAATTTATTCAGTTTCAGCTTTTTGCCTGCACAATTTGTGTACACAAAACAAACAAGTAAAGTATAGGTCTTATTTGTGCCCATTTTATCTTTTCATTACTATACACTGTGAAGATAGGTACCTCTACAGTGGAAGAATATAACTTGAGGTAGCAAAATGCTCATGAAGGTTCCTGCTGCTAGTCCAGCAGATTCCTTCTCTGCCTACTTTAGATTTTACTTTTGCTGCTGGTGCTGTCATTTCCACTCTCCCTAAAGTTCTGGTTTTCCTTTTCATCTTTGATCTTTAATGTGTCCACAGTAGAAAGGCCGTGGAACTGGATTAGAATGGGAAATTACTTTTTTTTTTATTATACTTTAAGTTCTAGGGTACATGTGCATAATGTGCAGGTTTGTTACATATGTATACTTGTGCCATGTTGGTGTGCTGCACCCATCAACTCGTCCTTTACATCAGGTGTAACTCCCAATGCAATCCCGCCCCCCTCCTCCCTACCCATAATAGGCCCCGGTGTGTGATGTTCCCCTTCCCGAGTCCAAGTGATCTCATTGTTCCGTTCCCACCTATGAGTGAGAACATGCGGGGTTTGGTTTTCTGTTCTTGCAATAGTTTGCTGAGAATGATGGTTTCCACCTGCATCCATGTCCCTACAAAGGACACGAACTCATCCTTTTTTATGGCTGCATAGTATTCCATGGTGTATATGTGCCACATTTTCTTAATCCAGTCTGTCATTGATGGACATTTGGGTTGATTCCAAGTCTTTGCTATTGTGAATAGTGCCACAGGGAACATACATGTGCACGTGTCTTAATAGCAGCATGATTTATAATCCTTTGGGTATATACCAAGTAATGGGATGGCTGGGTCATATGGTACTTCTAGTTCTAGATCCTTGAGGAATCACCATACTGTTTTCCATAACGGTTGAACTAGTTTATAGTTCCACCAACAGTGTAAAAGTGTTCCTATTTCTCCACATCCTCTCCAGCACCTGTTGTTTCCTGACTTTTTAATGATTGCCACGCTAACTGGTGTGAGATGGTATCTCATTATGGTTTTGATTTGCATTTCTCTGATGGCCAGTGGTGATGAGCATTTTTTCATGTGTCTGTTGGCTGTATGCATGTCTTCTTTTGAGAAATGTCTGTTCATATCCCTTGCCCACTTTTGGATGGGGTTGTTTGTTTTTTTCTTGTAAATTTGTTTGAGTTCTTTATAGGTTCTGGATATTAGCCTTTTGTCAGATGAGTAGATTGCAAAAATTTTCTCCCATTCTCTAGGTTGCTGTTCACTCTGATGGTAGTTTCTTTTGCTGTGCAGAAGCTCTTTAGTTTAATGAGATCCCATTTGTCAATTTTGGCTTTTGTTGCCATTGCTTTTGGTGTTTTAGACATGAAGTCCTTGCCCATGCCTATGTCCTGAATGGTATTACCTAGGTTTTCTTCTAGGATTTTTATGGTATTAGGTCTAACATTTAAGTCTCTAATCCATTTTGAATTAATTTTTGTTTAAGGAGTAAGGAAAGGATCCAGTTTCAGCTTTCTACTTATGGCTAGCCAATTTTCCTAGCACCATTTATTAAATAGGGAATCCTTTCCCCATTTCTTGTTTTTCTCAGGTTTGTCAAAGATCAGATGGCTGTAGATGTGTGGTATTATTTCTGAGGACTCTCTTCTGTTCCATTGGTCTATATCTCTGTTTTGGTTCCAGTACCATGCTGTTTTGGTTACTGTAGCCTTGTAGTATAGTTTGAAGTCAGGTAGCGTGATGCCTCCAACTTTGTTCTTTTGACTTAGGATTGTCTTGGCAATATGGGCTCTTTTTTGGTTCCGTATGAACTTTAAAGCAGTTTTTTCCAATTCTGTGAAGAAAGTCATTGGTAGCTTGATGGGGATGGCATTGAATCTATAAATTACCTTGGGTAGTATGGCCATTTTCACAATATTGATTCTTCCTATCCATGAGCATAGTATGTTCTTCCATTTGTTTGTGTCCTCTTTTATTTCACTGAGCAGTGGTTTGTAGTTCTCCTTGATGAGGTCCTTTACATCCCTTGTAAGTTGGATTCCTAGGTATTTTATTCTCTTTGGAGCAATTATGAATGGAAGTTCATTCATGATTTGGCTCTCTGTCTGTTACTGGTGTATAAGAATGCTTGTGATTTTTGCACATTAATTTTGTATCCTGAGACTTTGCTGAAGTTGCTTATCAGCTTAAGGAGATTTTGGGCTGAGACAATGGGGTTTTCTAAATATACAATCATGTCATCTGCAAACAGGGACAATTTGACTTCTTCTTTTCCTAACTGAATACCCTTTATTTCTTTCTCTTGCCTGATTGCCCTAGCCAGAACTTCCAATACTATGTTGAATAGGAGTGGTGAGAGAGGGCATCCCTGTCTTGTGCCAGTTTTCAAAGGGAATGCTTCCAGGTTTTGCCCATTCAGTATGATATTGGCTGTGGCTTTGTCATAAATAGCTCTTATTATTTTGAGATACATTCCATCAATACCAAATTTATTGAGAGTTTTTAGCATGAAGGGCTGTTGAGTTTTGTCAAAGGCCTTTTCTGCATCTATTGAGATAATCATGTGGTTTTTGTCTTTGGTTCTGTTTATATGCTGGATTACGTTGATTGATTTTCATATGTTGAACCAGCCTTGCATCCCAGGGATGAAGCCCACTTGATCATGGTGGATAAGCTTTTTGATGTGCTGCTGGATTCGGTTTGCCAGTATTTTACTGAGGATTTTTGCATCGATGTTCATCAGGGATATTGGTCTAAAATTCTCTTTTTTTGTTGTGTCTCTGCCAGGCTTTGGTATCAGGATGATGTTGGCCTCATAAAATGAGTTAGGGAGGATTCCTTTTTTTTCTATTGATTGGAATAGTTTCAGAAGGAATGGTACCAGCTCCTCCTTGTACCTCTGGTAGAATTCGGCTGTGAATCCATCTGGTCCTGGACTTTTTTTGGTTGGTAGGCTATTAATTATTGGCTCAATTTCAGAGCCTGCTATTGGTCTATTCAGGGATTCAACTTCTTCCTGGTTTAGTCTTGGGAGAGTGTAAGTGTCCAGGAAATTATCCATTTCTTCTAGGTTTTCTAGTTTATTTGCATAGAGGTGTTTATAGTATTCTCTGATGGTAGTTTGTATTTCTGTGGGATCGGTGGTGATATCCCCTTTATCATTTTTTATTGCATCTATTTGATTCTTCTCTCTTTTCTTCTTTATTAGTCTTGCTAGCTGTCTATCAATTTTGTTGATCTTTTCAAAAAACCAACTCCTGGATTCACTGTTTTTTGGAGGATTGTGTGTCTCTATCTCCTTCAGTTCTGCTCTGATCTTAGTTATTTCTTGCTTTCTGCTGGCTTTTGAATGTGTTTGCTCTTGCTTCTCTAGTTCTTTTAATTGTGATGTTAGAGTGTCAATTTTAGATCTTTCCTGCTTTCTCTTGTGGGCATTTAGTGCTATAAATTTCCCTCTACACACTGCTTTAAATGTGTCCCAGAGATTCTGGTATGTTGTATCTTTGTTCTCATTGGTTTCAAAGAACATCTTTATTTCTACCTTCATTTCATTATGTACCCAGTAGTCATTCAGGAGCAGGTTGTTCAGTTTCCATGTAGTTGAGCGGTTTTGATTGAGTTTCTTAGTCCTGAGTTCTAGTTTGATTGCACTGTGATCTGAGAGACAGTTTGTTATAATTTCTGTTCTTGTACATTTGCTGAGGAGTGCTTTACTTCAATTATGTGGTCAATTTTGGAATAAGTGCGATGTGGTGCTGAGAAGAATGTATATTCTGTTGATTTGGGGTGGAGAGTTCTGTAGATGTCTATTAGGTCCGCTTGGTGCAGAGTTGAGTTCAATTCCTGGATATCCTTGTTAACTTTCTGTCTTGTTGATCTGTCTAATGTTGACAGTGGGATGTTGCAGTCTCCCATTATTATTGTATGGGAGTCTAAGTCTCTTTGTAAGTCTCTAAGGACTTGCTTTATGAATCTGGGTGCTCCTGTATTGGGTGCATGTATATTTAAGATAGTTAGCTCTTCCTGTTGAATTGATCCCTTTACCATTATGTAATGGCCTTCTTTGTCTCTTTTGATCTTTGATGGTTTAAAGTCTGTTTTATCAGAGACTAGGATTGCAACCCCTGTCTTTTTTTGTTCTCCATTTGCTTGGTAGATCTTCCTCCATCCCTTTATTTTGAGCCTATGTGTGTCTCTGCATGTGAGATGGGTCTCCTGAATACAGCAAACTGATGGGTCTTGACTCTTTATCCAATTTGCCAGTCTGTGTCTTTTAATTGGACCATTTAGTCCATTTACATTTAAGATTAATATTGTTATGTGTGAACTTGATCCTGTCATTATGATATTAGCTGATTATTTTGCTCATTAGTTGATGCAGTTTCTTCCTAGCCTCGATGGTCTTTACATTTTGGCATGTTTTTGCAATGGCTGGTACCTGTTGTTCCTTTCCATGTTTAGTGCTTCCTTCAGGGTCTCTTGTAAGGCAGGCCTGGTGGTGACAAAATCTCTAAGCATTTGCTTATCTGTAAAGGATTTTATTTCTCCTTCACTTATGAAACTTAGTTTGGCTGGATATGAAATTCTGGGTTGAAAATTCTTTTCTTTAAGAATGTTGAATATTGGCTCCCACTCTCTTCTGGCTTGTAGAATTTCTGCCGAGAGATCTGCTGTTAGTCTGATGGGCTTCCCTTTGTGGGTAACCTGACCTTTGTCTCTGGCTGCCCTTAACATATTTTCCTTCATTTCAACTTTGGTGAATCTGACAATTACGTGTCTTGGAGTTGCTCTTCTTGAGGAGTATCTTTGTGGTGTTCTGTGTATTTCCTGAATTTGAATATTGGCCTGCCTTACTATGTTGGGGAAGTTCTCCTGGATGATATCCTGAAGAGTGTTTTCCAACTTGATTCCATTTTCCCCCTCATTTTCAGGCACCCCAATCAGACGTAGATTTGGTCTTTTTACATAATCCCATACTTCTTGAAGGCTTTGTTCATTTCTTTTCCCTGTTTTTTCTTTAGACTTCTCTTCTTGCTTCATTTCATTCATTTGATCCTCAATCGTTGATACTCTTTCTTCCAGTTGATCGAGTCGGTTACTGAAGCTTGTGCATTTGTCACATATTTCTCGTGTCATGGTTTTTATCTCTGTCAGTTCATTTATGGCCTTCTCTGCATCAATTATT
The DNA here is from genome assembly GCF_003255815.1 of Theropithecus gelada. Lineage (NCBI taxonomy): Eukaryota > Metazoa > Chordata > Mammalia > Primates > Cercopithecidae > Theropithecus > Theropithecus gelada. Next base: position 110,886,309 of record NC_037676.1, read on the forward strand.
CTAGCTAACCATTCTTCCATTCTTTTTTCAAGATTTTTAGTTTATTTGCGCTGGGTACGTAATTCCTCCTTTAGCTCTGAGAAGTTTGATCAACTGAAGCCGCCTTCTCTCAACTCGTCAAAGTCATTCTCCGTCCATCTTTGGTCCATTGCTGGCAATGAGCTGCGTTCCTTTGGAGGGGGAGATGTGCTCTGATTTTTTGAATTTCTAGCTTTTCTGTCCTGCTTTTTCCCCATCTTTGTGGTTTTATCTGCCTTTGGTCTTTGATGATGGTGACGTACTGATGGGGTTCTGGTGTGGGTGTCCTTCCTGTTTGTTAGTTTTCCTTCTAACAGTCAGGACCCTCAGCTGTAGGTCTGTTGGAGATTGCTTGAGGTCCACTCCAGACCCTGTTTGCCGGGTATCAGCAGCAGAGGATGCAGACGATAGAATATTGCTGAACAGCAAGTGTACCTGTCTGATTTTTGCTTTGGAAGCTCCGTCTCAGGGGTGTACCCCACCGTGTGAGGTGTGGGGTGACGGTCTGCCCCTAGTAGGGGATGTCTCCCAGTTAGGCTACTTAGGGGTCTGGGACCCACTTGAGCAGGCAGTCTGTCTGTTCTCAGATCTCAACCTCTGTATTGGGAGATCCACTGCTCTCTTCAAAGCTGTCAGACAGGGTCGTTTGCATCTGCAGAGGTTTCTGCTGCTTTTTTTTGTTTTTTTAGCTGTGCCCTGTCCCCAGAGGTGAAGTCTACACAGACAGGCAGGCCTCCTTGAGCTGCTGTGGGCTCCACCCAGTTTGAGCCTCCTGGCGGCTTTGTTTACCTACTTAAGCCTCAGCAATGGAGGGCGCCCCTCCCCCAGCCTCGCTGCTGCCTTGCAGTTAGATGGCAGACTGCTGTGCCAGCAATAAGGGAGGCTCCGCGGGCGTGGGACCCTCCCAGCCAGGTGTGGGATATAATCTCCTGGTGTGCTGTTTGCTAAGACCCTTGGTAAAGTGAAGTATTGGGGTGGGAGTTGTCCAATTTTCCAGGTGTTGTGTGTCTCAGTTCCCCTGGCTAGGAAAAGGGATTCCCTTCCCCCTCGCCCTTCCCAGGTGAGGCGATGCCTCACCCTGCTTCAGCTCTCGCTGGTCGGGCTGCAGCAGCTGACCAGCACTGATTGTCCGGCACTCCCTAGTGAGATGAACCCGGTACCTCAGTTGAAAATGCATAAATCACCCATCTTCTGTGTTGCTGGCACTGGGAGCTGGAGACTGGAGCTGTTCCTATTTGGCCATCTTGTATTTACTGGGAAATTACATTTTTAAAGAGAGGACAGGAGACCAGGCCATGGTGATCTTCTAGAAGATCATCTGTCTCATTTTCCCACACTGCACACTGGATTCCTAACTGCAATGGTCAGTGGATGTCCGCTTGGTCTAGGGTTTTACTAGGATTCTTTAACCTCGAGCTTCAACAGAGTTCTGTGACAAAGGAGTCACAGAGATAACTCCTCCACAACACAGGATGAGAACTATGGTTTGGCATGAATTTTAACTTATGCTGGTTATATTGAATTACATATGACAGGCAAATGGGTTCTGATACAAGCTTCAATTCCTCCTTTAAAAAAATTATTTTTTGGAGAGAGGGTCTCGCTCTGTCATCCAGGCTGAGGGCAGTGGCATGATCATGGCTCACTACAGCCTTGACCTCCTGGGCTCAAGCAATCCCCACTCCTCAGCCTCCTATGTAGCTGGGACCACAGGTTCATGCCACCACATCCGGATAATTTTTCATTTTTTGTAGAGACAGAGTCTCATTATGTTGTCCAGGCTGGTCTCATGCTCCTGACCTCAAGAGATCCTTTCAAAATGCTGGGGTTGCAGTCATGAGCCACCATCCTCAGCCAATTCCTTCTTACTACGTGAATTAATTTGGCTGGATATGGCTTAGAAGTAATCTTTCATAATGATTGGTGATTTTTTTTCTTTGTATGAGGTCTACTGATCCTCTTTATTTGTTTTTGTTTTGTGATGTTATTACCTGTAGTCTCTTCTTATTTTGCAAATTTTTTCAAAGCTTACTGTATCAAATGAGTTGCTCAAAGGGAAATTACTTTCTTCAGTCTTTCTCCAGATGACCTACTACTGATCATCCTTTACCCTGGAGATCCTGCCTTGAGTGCCTGGGCTCTGTGTCTCTTGTTCATGTGTTTTTTTTCCTCCTTAATCACGGAAGTCTGTGTCCTGCCTGTGCTGTGGCAATACTTTCCATGTATGGTATGGCTACTATGTATTATCTCTCACTTTCAGAGTAATCTTGCAGAATGGTATGATCATTTCCATTTCATTTCACAAATAAAATAAAATGAAATACTAAGGCTCAGAGAAATTCAATGACTTTTATAAGGTCACACAATCAAGATTTAAATCTGTTTGACTTTCAAGCTCAGAGTAACTGAAAGGTTTCTTTATCCATTTCCCAATTTAGTTAGAAAATTAACTATTAGACTGGATAGAAATATATAATCACTGTAAGGCATAAGGCTTGGGTTCAAACTGTTTCTGTCTTTACTATATGCTTAATTATAAATAAGTTACTTGAACTCTCTAGGACACAGTTTCCTCAGCTGTAGAATGGACATAATTACATTATTTAACTGTCTGGTATATCATGAGCACTAAATACAATGCCACCTGTGGTATGCTTAGGACAGTGGATGGCACGTAGGAAGAGTTCAATAAATGCTAGCTGCAATTACTATTGTTGTTGCTGTTATTTCATGTCCAAAATGTAGTCTTCTATTACACAGAAACATGGGTATCATATTTACTGAGAAACATCAGTGGAAGTCCTTCATGACTGTAGGAGTTCAGAGGTTTGAGTGTTTAACCATTTCATACCCTCTGTCACATGGGGCCATATCTATGCTGGAAAGGAAGAAAATATTTTTAAAATTAGTGTTTTCCAAGCTATGGTAATATTACCACATTTTTTTTTTTCCTGCAGTGACTCTGTTCTTAAATATGAAGTGAAATGTTCACCAAATACTACACAATGCCTAAAGTAGCCTCATTCTATAAATCCCTATTCATGGAAAACAATCTTGGCTTGGCTTTGGTGTCTGTAAATGTGAGGATTAGAGTCCAAAATCGACTCCCTGGAAAAGCTGACCAGACAGCAGTTAACAAATAACCCTCCAGCAAGAATAATTCCCGGACGAGCTGGGCAAGATCAGAACTCTCACTTCCCATAAATCTTTGACCAGGCATTGCCCTTCTTTCTGGGAACTACCATCCTGCTTTCCCACCCCTCCCCTCCCATATCCTCCCGTCCCCTCCCTCCTTTCCTTCCTTCCTTCCTTCCTTCCTCCCTCCCTCCCTCCCTCCCTCACTTCCTCCCTTCCTTCCTTCCTTCCTTCCTTCCCTCCTCCCTCCCTCCCTCCCTCCCTCCCTCTCTCCCTCTCTCCATCCCTCCCTCCCTCTCTCCCTTCCTCTCTCTTTCCCTCCCTTCCTACTAAGGAATTAAAGCAGACATCAAAACCAAATTACAAGACTAAGCCTTTTGTATGCCAGTGTCTGTAATACTATGTGTGCTATGTGTATGTACGTAAACTTGAAAAGTTAGGACCTCAAGGGCAGGGACTGTATGTGGTCCTACTCTCGACAATGCCTAAAACACTGAGAGGTCACACTCTATGCCAAGGCCACAGAGTAACTGAGGTGAGTTCTGTCCTCAAAACAAACAAACAAGTAAACATTCTCAGGAGTTAATCTCACACTTAGTATTCTATGACATTGTCCAGAATACCTCAGATATATTTGGGGAACAATTATATTGAAATAATAGATAAAAAGGTAATGAAACATTGGGCCTCCTGTTCTTCTGTTAAGAATGATCTCTGCAAAATGAGGAAAAGGAAGCCTTGGTGATTTAATCAACAATCTCCCTTCTGCTTTGCTGTACAATGCCTATTAGATGCACAGTGGTCTTAAGCACTTAAAATATTGAGGTTGACCCTAAACTGTTCTTCTGGAATTGGGTATTCTCTGGAGTTTATCTACACTAGAACACTGCTCACCTTAGTGAGGTGAGTCAGCCTTTCCTAGTTCTCTATATAGCTTATTAATTGAGCTGTCCCTCTGCCAGTGGTTTCCAAACAGGTCTATGACAAGATTTCACTGGTGTGAGGTAAAGTGAAAATAAGAAGCATAATGTAGTGACTTTTTCTTAGGGCTAAATTTATTTAATTGAAAGCAAGACCATTTACTCTGAGATTATGTAATTCCTATATTTTTGTGACAAAGAGGCCTTTCTTTCATGAAAGGATCTGCATAAAAGAAGCTTCAGGAAACCATGATTTTAAAGTATGGGAAATGGGAAGTGGATAAACTGCTCTAGGCCATAAATGGTATGTCTGTGTGTGTGTGTTTGTGTGTGTGTGTTCATTGTTGGGCACCCATGTCAAGAGACCATGTGACTGGACAGTCCCTAAAGACCACAGAACCATAATGTTATCCTTTTTGTTGTTGAAGAAAGTACTTCCCTAAGAACAAAGGGTCTAATAAGGAACTCAGTGGGGGACGTTAGCACCACTCAGATAGATGCTAATGCAGAGGGGTTATTCCACACTTAGAAGGGGAAGCTATTCCACACCTACAGACAAGCCTTTAATTGTCGCATTGCCTATTGCTCTTTTAGGATGTATTTTCTTTCTCTGGGCTGCTCTTGGTGTACTTTAACATTCAATTTCACAAGAAATAAAATTGTGCCCTAGGAATGGCCTTGATGAGCATCCAACAACTAAAAGAGACTATGAAAAGAAAACAGTGTGATAGTGTTCCTCATAATGTTGATGCATTAAGGGTACATTATGGCTCAAGTTTTCTAGAACACAAGTGCATGGCCACTGTTGTTCAACACTGCTTTACTGAGAAGTGCAATCAGACAGAAAAATAAAAGAGAGAAAAATAAGTACTTCATATACATCAGGCATTTAATCATCTTAATCAAAATAAAGTGAATTAGTGATGTAGTTGAAATTTTGAGAAGCTGCTTTTAAATGCCATTTTTGGATGTCATTAGTGTTTATGAGAAGTGAGTGACTGTGCTCAGAAGGGTAAATAACTGGCCCAGGTTTACACAGCTGGAGCATGGCAGAACCAATTTCAAAATCAGGCTAAACTCCTGAGCTAATGGGCTTTCATCATTCCTGCAGATTAGTGATACAGAGGTCTTTGAGGACTATCAGGAACAAGGATTATTATTCTCATTTTGGAGAAAAAGAAAATAGATGTATTGGGGGGTCTAGTAATCACTCTAAAAACAAACTAGAAAATCAAATCCAACAATGTGTAAAGAGAATTATACACCTTGACCAAGTGGGATTTATTCCAGGTATGCAAGGTTGAGTCAACATTTGAAAATCAATTAATGTAATCTATGGCATCAACAGACTAAAGGAAAAAAAAAAAACGTAATTACAATAAATGCAGTAAAAGCATTTGGCAAAATCCAACACCCATTCACGATTAAAAACAAAAAACAAAAAACAAAAAACAAAAAAAACTTTCTACAAGCTAGGAATAGAGAATTTCTCCAACTTGATAAAGAACATCTGCAAAAACCCGACTGCTAACACCATACTCAACAGTTATAAACTGGGAGATTTCCTGCTGAGATCAGGAGAAAGGCAATCCTGGTTCACTATTCCTTTTCAACATCATACTGAAAATCCTAGCTAATGCAATAAAGCAAGAAAAAGAAAAAAAGGTTTACACATTGGGAAGGAAGAAATAAATTGCCTTTGTTCACAGATGGCATGATTATCCATATGATTTAACAAAATCTGATTTAACAAAAGAAACTTCCTGGAACTAACCAGCAATTACGAAAAGATTGTAGTATACAAGAATAACATACAAAGGTCAAGTGCTTTCCTATATACTAGCAATGAACAACCGTAAATTGAAACTAAAAGCACAATATCATTTGAAATAGCACACCCCAAAATGAAATACTTAGACAAAACTGTAACAAAATATAAACAAAATCTATGTGAGGGAAAATGCAAATCTCAGATACAAGAAATCAAAAAAGAACTAAATAAACAGAAATATTTTATGTTCATGGAAAGAGTCAGTATTATCAAGATGTCTTTTCTTCCCAAATTGATCTATAGATTCGATGCAATCTCAATCAAAATCCCAAGAAGCGATTTTATGGATATTGAGAAATTGATTCTAAAGTTCATACAGAGTGGTAAGAAAATCCATAATAAACAATAAAATTTTGAAGAAGACAAATAGAGTTGGGCAGTTGACACTACCCAATGTGAAACTTTACTATAAAGGTAATCAAGATCATGTGGTTGGTACTGGCAAAAGAATAGGGAAATAGGTCAGGTGTGGTGGCTCATTATGGTAATTCCAGCACTTTGGGAGGTCAAGGTGGGTGGATCATGAGGTCAGGAGTTCAAGACCTGCCTGGCCAACATAGTGAAACACTGTCTCTACTAAAAATACAAAAAAATTAGCTGGGTATGGTGGTGGGCTCCTGGAATCCCAGCTACTTGGAAGGCTGAGGCAAGGAGAATCGCTTGAACCTGGGAGGTGGAGGTTGCAGTGAGCCGAGATTGCACCGCCACTGCATTCCATCCCTGGTGACAGTGTGAGACTCCATCTCAAAAAAAAAAAAAAAAAAAAAAAAGGAGGGGGGGGAATAAATCAATGGAACAGAGAAAAGAAAAGCTTCAAAATAAACCAACACAAATTTGGTGAACTGATCTTGACAAAGGAGAAAAGGAAAAAAAAAAAAAAAATGCAGCAACAAAGGTGGTCTTTTCGGCCAATGGTTCTGGCGAGCTGGCCATCCACATGCAAATAAATGAATGTGGATACACATCTTACACCCTTCATAAAAATTCACTTGAAATGGATCATAGACCTATATGTAAAACACCAAACTGTAAAACACTAAGAAAATAGGCTAGGAGAGAAATTCTATACAATCTTGGATTTGATGATGACTTTTTAGATACTATATCAAAAAGACAATCCATGAAATAACCTATTGGTAAGCACATTTTTTTTTTCTGTGAATCTAAAACTATTCTGAAAAGAAAGCCTGGTAAAACAACTCAGGTAATAAACAGTGAGTGGGTAGGAATTTTGTAGAAGAAGAAGAAGAAAGCAGAAAGCAGAAAGCAGAAGAAGGAGAAGAAGAGGGAGGAGGAGGAGGAGGAGGAGAAGAAAAAAGAAGAAGAAGAAGAAGAAGAAGAAGAAGAAGAAGAAGAAGAAGAAGAAGAAGAAGAAGAAGAAGAAGAAGAAGGAGAAGGAGAAGGAGAAGGAGAAGGAGAAGGAGAAGGAGAAGGAGAAGGAGAAGGAGAAGGAGAAGGAGAAGGAAGAAGGAAGAAGGAAGAAGGAAGAAGGAAGAAGAGGAAGAAGAGGAAGAAGAGGAAGAAGGAAGAAGAAGGAAGAAGAAGGAAGAAGAAGGAAGAAGAAGAAGAAGAAGAGGAAGAAAGAGGAAGAAAGAGGAAGAAAGAGGAAGAAAGAGGAGGAGGAGGAAGAAGAAGAAGAGGAATAACAAGAGGAAGAAGAAGAGGAAGAAGGAGGAGAAGGAGAAGAAGATCACATCCCTAGAGAGCACTGGAAGGGGTCATGGAGAGTTGGTTCTAGACCTTGCTCTGCAGCTAGTCAGCAGTGTATTTCCTTGGGAAAGGAATAACCCCTCTAACTTCATTCGTCATGTACAAAATGAAGCAGGTGGAATATATGATCTCTAAAGTTCTTATGTCCCTCCCAATGCTCAGTTTTGGAACAAAGCAATCAAAGTTACCCTTGAGGAAGCTCATATAGGATTTAAGGGGAGCTGAACAGATCTTCTTATCACAAATTATCATCTTCACTACCTGATGTGCCCAGTATTAGAGACTCACTTTTTTGTTGTTGTAACGTACATTTCCTTGAGTATATTAAGATGAATATCAACCCCAGCCCTAACTCTGCTTCTCAAAACAGTTGCCCTTAGGAACTGTTATATCTAAAGGCATAAGGTTAACTAATGTGTATTTTTTCAGGGAAGAGGAATCAAAGTAAAATCTGGTATATATCAAGTGTTTGAAACGTTTAAGTAAATGAATGGATGAGTCAATAATTGTAAAGAAGAAGGGTGTAAAGACAAGAGAACTACAGATGTGCAGAACTGCATTAGGGTCATAGAAGGAGGGACGAACCCTAAAAAAAGAGCATCTCCAAAGATAGCTTTGCCTGTTTCATACTTATGCCTGTGGTTAGCCCTGAGGCCTTATTACACACCTCTTCTTGTCAATCATTCATTTATTGAGCACCTACCACATACCAGAAACTGTACTCAGCATCTGGGATCAATGGCAAGTGAACAAAGGGAATGAATCTCTGTCTCAGAGCTATTTGCCTGGCTCCTTGTTAAATGCCCTTACAGCAGGGTAGATACCAGGATTTTTGCTAACTTTCCAACTCTTGACATCCTTCTGTACTCATACCAAACTCAAGAAAGAGTTCAAATGCCCCTTTCATCTAATTTCCCAATCCTCATTGCTTTGAAGGCTAACAGAAGTAAAACTTTTTCTTAGTTTCCCTACTGTGAATAAATGCTGCCCCCTTCTGGAATATTGACAGAAGAATAAGGAACTGACAGCAGTGAAAATTCTTAAAGTTCATGGAAAATTAGGGTTAGAAAAGACTTCAGTTAAATCTCATTGTTTTATCCATGGGAAGTTTGATTTTTGGAAAGGTCAACTTGCCTGTTTATATCTTGGAAGAGAAGAGAGTTAGTAATAACAGGGAATGCAAGACAGGACTGAAACCTATGCTTTCTATTAGGTTTCCTCCTTTCAAGTTTACTAGACTGGGGATAGGGTTATAGATATTTTCATTGTTCCTATGCATGTGTTTATCTACACATTTCCCCTCATTTTTCATCCTATTCATCCCATGCTTTCATCTCTTTCCTATTTCCTGTTTTATAGTGTAGCGATAGGCAGGCTCACCTTGAGAACCCAATGCAGATTAAGAGCAGTCTCAAGCAGTGCCTCTGGCCATGCACTTGTGTGTCTTCTAACTTTTTATCAATCTGTGACATCTTTTATAGATTTCTGGGGAAAGACATGTAAAAGTACACTCTTTATTTATAAATTTAGGTCTACGGGAACAGATCTACCATTATCTTCTCTTCCACTCATTCATTCAGTAAACACTTACTGACCACCTACTTTGTGTTATATGTTGTGAATACAAAAACAAAAAAGACAAAATCTCTGTCCCCTAGGAGTTATCACTTATTGGAGAAGACAGAAAAGTAAACACATGATCAGAGGCAGTGGCACGGGAAAGGCCCTCCAAGAGGAACTGTCAGAACACAGATGGAGGCATCGAACTCAGACTGAAGGAGGGAGGGAGGCTACCTGGAGGAGGTGGCATCTTACCTTCCAGGTGTCTGAGGATTATGTGTAAAATAAAGGGGAGTACAAATATCAAATTGTCAACAAAGTTTTCTAACATGCCTATTCCATGCTTTAACCCTCGAGAGGCCTCAGAGATTTGTAAATCTCAAAGTGAAAATATCTGCTTAGTGATTACTGAAATTCAAGGATATAAACATCTGATATAATGTATGAGAACAAATTTTACACGTCAAATAAATCACTTAGAAACATCACTTTTAATAAAATCATGATAGTATCAAATTTTCTTTTCATCTACTTCTGTAATTGATATTCACATATTTATACAGCTCAAATTAGTCCCATGGTTTGTAAAGCCCTTTTCTTTACTGAGTATCTGTGTCAGCTTGTGATTAGCAGACTCTATAGGGTGTCTAGTAAAGAAAAAGAAAACATAAAACTGGAAAAAGACCTAAAAGTACAATCGGGAACTCAATGAACTTGATGCTTGCAAAATGTTCTGAGAAGGAAGGTTATTTATCTGTGTTAACAACACCTTGAAGTCTGTTTTAGTGTATTGTAGTGGAATGCAGATTTAATTCAGAGAAATGTGATTAGATGAGAAAGAGGGGTAGTTAATTCCTGGATGGATCTTGGGCAAGTCATTTAGTCCCAAGTCCCAGATACAGAGCTACCTCTAGCCCGTATGGTTCTTATATACAAATTAGAAAAAGGCTCCCCCGTCTTTGTGGGTGGAGCCCTGCTGACACTAGGCTTGATGAACAGAATGTGGGATGGATCTCAGCCTTTTCTTACTTGTTAGTTGTGTCTCTTTCTATAGTGAATAACCTGCTCAAGCAGATGTAGTTGCCCCGGCCAGAAACCTTAACAGTAAAATGGAGTTCGTATATCTTTTATGTACCTTACAAGGTGGCTGCAGGCGTCTCACGAAAAAAAAAAAAAAGTATATACATAACACACGTGAGTTGTATTATACCAAATCTAATGCTCCATATTTGGAAGAAGGAGTTCAGTGAGAGTGTTGTATCAACAATCACAGATACTCTCATTAGAGATGCTCACAAGAGAACTTATAGTTGCTAATTAGACACCTGCTGCAAATGTCATTCAGGATGGCCCGAGGAAGTTCATGTTCTGTGGAGTACGGGAACACTGATTTCTTGAAAGGATTCTTCTGCTTGTGATCAAAATTCCAAACAGCAGAGCCCCAGCCACTTCAGAGAAATCTGGATCCTGTTGCCTAAATTCACAGGTGGCTGTAGGCAGAGGACTGTGTTAACAGCCAATGGCCGCAGGTGCTGAGAGCCACCATTGATCTGTTAAGCACACCAGAGGCACAGCTGAGCCAGCACTCTCGTCTTTCTTTTGCATTATATTGCATCCCAAATATTTGCTATTTTTTTCTAGAAAAATTAGCTCAACATGTATCTGTTTTAAAAATATTTCTAATAACTACATTTTAGGTTTTATGGTTCCGTTTAATTTATAAAAATTCAAATTACTGTGGTAAAGCAATTTTCATTCTTGAAACCAAAATAGGAGGATGTACTCTGATTTTACATCTATGACACACACTCAAACATACTAGGTGTGCTTCCTCATAGGGTCTTTGAACTTATGATGTATCTATAATACTTGGAATGCTCTTCCCTGCATGTCTACTCAAATAGCTCATTACCTCTTTTAAGTCTTGGAGGTTTGGTTTAATAATGTTGATATACAATAAATATTTATTGAATTGAATTGCACATTGAAGGTGGTGGGAATCACTGACCTTTAATAGGTTATTTTGGACCTATTACTTTTTGAAAATTACTTAAAAATCTCTCTATATAATTATCCTTTTATTTAAAGCTGATGTTTATTATATTCCATTATTCATGAGTAGCTTTAAATAGGATTATCCATATTTTTTCCAAGTGTTTCTGCTCTTCAATAATCTGACAGACAAGCCAACTCCCATGTTTAACATTAACTTCTAGAGTTACAAGGTGTGTGTGTGTGTGTGCGCGCGCGCAAGCACGTGCATGTAAAATAATATTTGAAATTTTTGGTGACATCCAAGGCACTAAGATAAAAGTATAAAATAAAAAAGTCACGGGGCAGTAGATGGATAGAGAATAACAGTGATCTAGAGGCCTTGGACAGCCATTCTTTTTCCCGCCTTGAAGTACTACCTTCTCATGTACCTCATACTCTCTACTTAATCCCTTATCCCGAGTTCATGTCCTTTGCAGGGACATGGATGAAGCTGGAAACCATCATTCTGAGCAAACTACCACAAGGACAGAAAACCAAACACCACATGTTCTCACCCATAGGTGGGAACTGAACAATGAGAACACTTGGACACAAGGCAGGGAACATCATACACTGGGCCCTGTCGGGGGGTGGGGGGTAGGGGGAGGGATAGCATTAGGGGATATACCTAATATAAATGATGAGTTATGGGTGCAGCAAACCAACATGGCACATGTATACCCATGTAACAAACCTGCACGTTGTGCACATGTACCCTAGAACTTAAAATATATATATATGTGTGTGTATATATATGTGTGTGTGTGTGTATATATAAAATCCTCACCCTTTCCGAAGAAATCTTCCAAATTATTTGGATTGGCCAAATCATGGTAGAAATTACATTCTAAAAAAGTGAACACACCAAAATGTTAGCAGTTGTTTTAAAGTTTACATAATCTCTCATGTCTTTAATAGACCATAATATGATTTTTAAAGTCTATGATGTATACATTTTAAAATAAGTCCACATATATATGGTGAACCAATCTTTGTTAAGAATGCCAAAAATACACGATGGAGAAAGGATAGTTTCTTCAAAAAATTGTGTTGGGAAAACTGGATATACACATGAAAAATAATGAAATTGGGGCCTTACTTTACATCATACACAAAAATAAACTCAAAATGAATTGAAGACTTAATTGTAAGAACAAAAACTCTAAAAGTCCTAGAAGAAAATACAGGGTAAAAGCTTCTTGTCATTGGTTGAAAAATGACTTCTTGGATATGACACCAAAAGCACAGGCTATGAAAGGAAAAATAAACAAGTGGGATTACATCAAAGTAAAAAAATTCTGCACCAGCAAAGGATGTTTTAACTTTTAGGATCAGGGGTACACAAGCAGGTTTGTTATATAGGTGAACTGTGTGTCATCGGTTTTGATGTACAGATTATTTCATCATGTAGGTAAGTAGCATAGTACTTGATAGATAGTTTTTCAGTTCTCGCCCTCCTCCCACTATCCACCCTAAAGTAGGCACCGGTGTCTGTTCTCTTCTTTGTGTCCATCAGTACCCAATGTTTAGCTCCGACTTACAAGTGAGAATATGCAATATTTGGTTTTCTGTTCTTGTGCTAGGTTGCTTAGGATAATGGCTTCCAGCTCCACTCATGTTGCTGCAAAGAACATGATCTCTTTCTTTTTTATGGCTGAATAGTATTCCATGGTGTATATGTAACACTTTTTTTTTTAATCCAGTCTACTGTTGATGGGTATTTAGGTTGATTCCATGTCTTTGCTATTGTGAATAGTGCTGCAATGAACATACACATGCATGTGTGTCTTCATGGCTAAATTATTTATAGTCCTTTGAGTGTATATCCAATAAAGGGATTTCTGGGTCAAATGGTAATTCTGTTTTTAGCTCTTTGAGGAATCATCACACTGCCTTCCACAATGGCTGAACTAATTTATACTCCCACCCTTTTCTCTGCAGCCTCACCAGAATCTGTTATTTTTTTTTACTTTTAAAATGATAGCCATTCTGACTGATGAAAGATGATATCTCATTGTGGTATTGGTTTGCATTTCTCTAATTATTAATATTTAGCATTTTTTCATATGTTTGTTGGCATATATGTCTTCTTTTGAAAAGTGTCTATTCATGTCAGGAAAGGAAAGATTTAACAGAATAAAATGCAGTCTATGGAATGGGAGAAAATATTCACAAGCCATATATCTAAAAGGGGTTAATTTCTAAAATATATATGAAACTTCTACAACTCAATATCAAAAAAAAAAAAAAACAAATAGAAACCACGAACACAAATAACATGATTAAAAAATAGGCAAAAGACTTGAACAGACATTTCTCCAAAGAAGACAAACAACGGACAACAGGTATATTTAAAAATACACTCAACATCATTAATTATTTAAAAATGCAAATCAAAACTACAATAAGATATCATGTCATACCTGTTAGGATGGCTACTATAAAAAAACAAAATATAACAAGTGTTGGTGATGATGTGGAGAAATTGGAATCCTTGTACACTGTTGGAGTGAGAATGTAAAATGTTGCAGCAACTATGAAAAACAGTATGGAGGTTCCACGAAAATGTAAAAATAGAGCTAACTTAATACTCAGCAATCCCACTTCTGTGTATACATCCAAAGGAAATAAAATTATTATCTCCAAGACATGTCTGCGCTCCCATGTTCATTGCAGCATTATTCACAGTAACCAAGATATGGAAACGATCTAAGTCTCTATCAACAAATTAATAGAAGAAGACATGTATCATACACATACAATAAAATATTATTAAGCCTTAAAAATGACCATCCTGCCATTTGTGACATGAATAAACCTAGAGGACATTATACTAAGTGAAATAAGCAGCATTTGTCAAAGAAAGACAAATACTGCTTGATTCTACTTACCTGAGGAATCTAATATAGTCAAACTCTTAGAAACAGAGAATACAGTAGTGGTTGCCAGAGGCAGGAGAGTAGACCGAGAAATGGGGAGTTGTTGTTCAGTGGTATAAAGTTTCATTTATGCTAAGTAAGTAAGTTCTAGGCATCTGCTGTACAGAGTAGTGCCTATAGTTAACAATACAGTATTGTACACTTCAAAATTTAAAAGGATGAATCTCATATTCAGTGTTTTTACTGCCAAAACAAAATAAATAAAACCAAACAAAAATATTCCCCAAAACACAAAGGAAATAAGGAAAACTTGTGAGGTGTTGGACAGATCTATTTCCTTGATGTGGTGATGATATATTGTGTTTGTATTGTCCAAACTCTTCAAATTGAACATATTAAATATGTGTAGCTCTTTGTATATCAATTATATTTCAATAAAGCTGTTAAACAATAACACAAACCGCTTTTTAATTTGATGTTTCTTGACAATACAACATTATGATCATGAATCTAATCACACTATCAGGGTCATATCTCAGATTGACCACTTACTAAGAGTGACTCTAGGAAAATTACATAATTGCTCTGGGTCTCAGGTTTTCATCTGTAAGATGGGGATAAAAATATCCCAGAGTTACTGAGAAGAGTTAATGAGATCGCATCGTAAGGTGCCTAGTACACTGACTGGCATGCAGCAAAAACTTAACAAATGTTAGCTCGAATTATGTTTTAGTATAGGATGTGTTTAGTATATTCTTAAATGTTTCTTCCACAATGTTTCAATGTTTAGCATTGTCTGCTTTACCTTTCAATCGCTGGAGAACTATAGGGACCATGATTAGACTGCCAGATTCTTATCCTAACATGTAATGAGAGCAGGAGATTGTGGTATCACTGATGAACTGTGCCTGAATCTCAGGGCAAGTCTTGTCACTACATGCTGTCACTGTCTACTAGATGGAACTGCATGTGAGTTCTGGTGTCTTTAAATCCATTTTCTTCCTTGTCAGGTTCACGACTAAGCCAACTGTTATGGCCAGGGTTAGGTTCTAGCTCATGCTGAGGTCTGAAGGGAGGGGGTGGATGAGTAGATAGTTGAAAGAACACTTAGAGGACCGTAAGCAGGTGAAATGTAGTTTTATTCAGCAGCTCTCTCATCAGCAGCTTACTCACACTAGTTCTTTTACATTGTTTGCCTTGTCTCAGCTGCTTGAGCTGGCTACTCCCACACACAGCTGCGCGGCTGGCTCTCTCTTGCCTTCAGGGTCAGCAGCTTAACTCTTTCTCTCTCTGGGTATGAGCGAGCCCAGCTGTGTTCTGTCTCCCCACTGTCCATCTGTGAAGATGGACAACTCTGACTCTCTCTCTCTCTCTCTCCTTCTCTGGGTGCAAGCATGTCTGTACAATGTTAGCAAGGCAATTATACCTTTTACAGACAATAGTGACTTAGAGCCAAATGATGAGCCTTCCCATGTTATGGCTACATGGCTGTGATAACAAGCGGAGTTATATACCTGCACTCTAAAATCATTGAGTCATGTACGATGTAAACATCCTATCTTGGCCTATCCTTGACCAAAGCCCAGCCATGTTCCTTATATTCCTCTTATTTGTTTTTACCTTTCGGAATATCAACTATTCAAGGGCAAGGGAGAATTAACATTTATTTAATACCTACTCTATGCTGGAATTTGAGCTAGTGACTCTAATACACCACAACCCTTTTCATCCTCATTTTTACATATAAGAAACTGACTGAAGAGGTTAAGTGATTTACCTAAAGTTGTAGAGTTATTAAGTGGCCAGTTGGAGGTTCCACTCCTAGTCTCTCTCATTCCAAAGCCCCCCATGCATTGTGAATTAAAAGGCTATTCCATAAAGAAACTGAAGAGAGAATTTTACTCTCAATTCCAAGCAGACTGTTACTTTTATTCCAAAACACTCTCCCTGTCTTCTACTTATTATAGCCCTACTTCGTCTCCAGGTGTTAGCACAGGTGCCACCTCAGTTCCTTCTTAATAATCTAACCTCTACGATCTTTTCTTCTCAGCAATTTTGGTTTGAGAGCAAGCATTGTTTGTGGAAAAGGAGATATGAGAAGGTAGAAGAGCCATAATATTGTGGCTTAAATGTGACCTTATGAAGGAGGGAAGAAAGGAAGTTTCGTGGAATTGTCCCAGAACACCTTGCAGTCTAGAAGTTTGGCAAGGCCACTGGGGAGTCCTTGAGTCAAAATCTCTCAGGCATGGATCTGCCTTAGTGTCCTATTGTGCTCAATCACTGGCTGGCACAAGTCCATGTAAGAGGGAGGTCTCCTAGGGCCATTTTTATGGCTGTCATGAGAAGACATTACTAATAGAGAGACTATAATGAATAAAGTTATGAAAGTAGGAAAAGGCATGCCATTATAACAAATGTGCCCAGCATTCTAGTATGGCCCGAGTCTAGGGTATGGGTGAGACTATGTTGGGGGATGGGAGAGTTGTATATCTATATAGCTATAGATAGAGAGATATATCTGGAGGCAGAGGGAAGCTTGGTAATGTAAGACTGTTGTCATTATGTGGTCTGGACCATCAGCATCACAAAGTGGGAACTTTTTGGACATGAAAATTGCAAATTGCAAATTCCAGGGTACCCATCCCCAGATTACTCAATCAGAATCTCTGAGGGGTGGGGCTTGCAATCTGTGTTTTAAGAAGTCCTCCAGGTGATTCTGATGCATGCTCAAGTTTGAGAACCAGGGCATAAGAAGACACTGAAAAGTCAAGTATGAGCTTAATCAGAAAATATTATCAATCCAAAGTCAACTCTTCAGGGATATGCTGCACAAGGTTTCCCCATTGTTTAAATCAGTGTTTTCCAACCTGAATTATAAATTGTAGGCTTGAAAACTAAATTCTCTACCTTGAAACCATGTAAATATCTCATTCCTTATCAAAATATCGTTGATTCATGTATGAATTTATGTCTGTTGACTCATAGTTTCATGTTTTATTCACATGAATAAAGCTTGAAGTCCTTCCCACGCTGCTCTAGCACTGGCACACCATGGCAGATGGACCTCCTTGTGGATGTCCTCCTCATATTGCTCCAGCTCTGAGTATGCACATCAGGCTGCTCCCTGAGTAAAAGCCATTCTCACCCTGATCCAATTTTGACACTCCATGCAAAGCATTATCGCATGATCAGGATTATGGTTCAAAGTAATTGCTTCCTGGTACACCCTGATTCATTTAGTCTTGCATACTATCATGCCATATATGTGTGTGCACGTGTGTGTGTGTTGTATTTAATACAAGATTAAAACTCCTAACAAGCCTGTCAACTAAAACCAGGAATCTATTGCCAAAATACCAGAAGAATCTGTAGCTCTTAGGATCTAACAGAAAAGAAACTGGAGATGGAGTGAGGGGTGAAGCTTGTGGGACATTGCTTCCTGGGAGATAGTGTTCTCTCTGGTCAGGTGTAGAGACGTGAAGAGCTCTGGTAACAGTGCATGCTAGGAATTATAGTTTTATATTTGCTTTCCTGTAATGAGACCTGGGATTCTGCACATAAAAAAAAAAATGTTCCCTTAGGATCTATTCCAGAGTTATTGACAATGTTATTGGAGTCCAGGAATACATGAACTTTTGTTGGTTGGTTCATTGGTTGTAGTTTCCCTGGTGACTCTAGATTTGAACATCTATTTGGGAGCCACTGTCTTTTATGGATCCTTAACAGATTTTGGCAATTTTGCTAAAAATTAGCAACCGTGATAGCACATAAGAAGATAAGGCCATAGGAGATGGACTGAAAACTGAGACAAGAATAGACTGAGATGACAGAAAAATTGAATTATATGCAATGAAAAAATAATGAGATAGAAAAGGAGACTGGTTAAGAAAAAAATTTTGTGGCCTTAAACTTACAGTGGCAAAACTTGACAAAGAAAAGAGATGAATTAATTGGGTAAAAAAATAAAATGGCTATGTGCAAGACCAGAAAGATGCATTCATTCAATACATATTTTTTATCACTTATTATATGCTGGGCTGTTGGAATATATTGGTGAATACATGATACATGGATTCAGCTATAATTGCACTCACACACTGTAAAGGAGACAAGCACTTAATAAATATTCACAAAATACACATTAAAACTGTGATAGCAGCTATGGGGGAAATCTATGGGTGCTGTTAAGGGCATATAACATGTTAAAATTTGTATTAGTCAGGGTTCTCCAAAGGCATGGAATCGATAGGATATACATAATATATGAGAGGAGATTTATTAGGATTGGCTCACACAATTATGGAGGTTGAAAAGTTGCATGACAAGCCATCTGCAAGCTGGAGACCCTGCAATGCTGAAAACATCAAACTCAGTCCAAGTCAGAAGACCTCAGGTCCAGGGAAGCTGATGGGGTAACTCTCAGTCCGAGGCCAAAGGCCTGAGAACCCAGGGAGCCACTGGTGTAAGTCTTGGAATTTAAAGGCCAGGGATCCTGGAGTTGTTGCGTAGAGACAGGAGAAAAAGAGTGTATCTCAGTTGCAGCAGACAGATCAACACAGTCACCTTTTCTCTGTTTTTGTTCTCCAGACCCCCAGCAGATTAATGACACCTTCCCACACTGAGGGCAGGTCTTTCCCACCTGGTCCCCTAGAAACACCCTCGCAGACACTCCAGAATAATGCTTTACCAGGCTTCTAGGTATTCCTTAATCCAGTCAAGTTGATACTAAAATTGACATAAGACTAATCTAGTCTAAAAGAGAAATAACAATGTAAAAAATGTATATTCAAGAGGAGGACAATAACTGAATAACTGAAATAGAAGACAATAATAGAATAACTGAAATAGAAGAAGTAATCTGTCACAATGGAATACAATTGTATGGAGTTCAAAATACTAGGATAGTTAGATGAAATTCTCAGCAAAATTACCAAGAAAGGAGATAGAGATACCCTCTGGCACAAAAGTTAAAATCTAAGAATAAAGAAAAAATTCTTCAAGTGACAAGGGAGAAACAGGTGACTGACAAAGATAGAAAATGAGTTGTCTCAGATGTTGGCGAGGCTGCAAAGAAAAGGGAACGCTTATACACTGTTGGTGGAAATGTAAATTAGTGCAGTTACTGTGGAAAGCAGTTCGAAGATTTCTTAAAGAACTCAGAACTTAGTTGACCCAATAATCCCATTACTCTATGAATATCCAGAGGAAACAAACCATTCTACCAAAAAGACACATGAACTTGCATGTTCATTGCAACACTATTCACAATAGCAAAGCCTTGGACTCAGCCCAGGTGCCCATCAATAATAAACTGGATAAAGAAAATGTGGAATATATATACCATGGAATACCATGCAGCCTTAACAAAGATCAAAATCATGTCCTTTGCAGCAACATGGATGGAGCTGAAAGCCATCCATGTTTTCATTCTATTTTTAATTTACTAGTGATTTCCTTTACATATTGAAAAATCATTCAAATTACATTTTTCTCATTACTATATGAAATAAACACAACTTAACATAGACACAACTCTGATATTTAAGCATTCTATATTGTATTTTTTCTTTTTTGTCAAAAGCTACAGAGCTGAATAAAATTTCCTTTGTAGAGTGCGTTTCTGTCTATATTACCTGTTTTTTCATTTTCTTTTTTTGTTAGCAATTTTTATATTATGGGGCAATATAAACATGTTTAGTGATTTATATCATATAACAAATGTCTTTATTTAAGCTAAATATCGGGTACTTATGGACATAAAGATGGCAACACTAGACGCTGCAGGCTACTAGTGGGAGGAGGGAGGCGAGGGCTTAAACACCACTAGGTACAATGACTCACTGCCAGGGCCAGGGGATCATTCATACCCCAAACTTCAGCATCACACTATATACTCACGTAACAAACTTGTACATATGGCCTCTGAGCCTAAAATAGAAGTTGAAAAAGAAAAAAAAAAATGAGTTGTCTTTAAACAGTTCTGCAATGGGAAATTTTCGGAAACAGTGAATCATCATAAAAACTGGAGAAGAAAAGCCTATAATACAATAATTTTATAGTCACACAAGTTGTCTGACAAGTTGTGTTTATGTCGTGTAATATTGAGAGGAATGTAGCTTGAATGATTTTTATATGTAAAGAAAGTCACTAGTAAAACAAAAAGAGAATGCACAATTTCTATATCACTGGAAATAAGTGAGAAAGCATAAAATATAATAAAAATATAAAAAACTTACACAGGCAAAGATACATATAGTAAATGGAGCTAAACTTGTTTAAACTAAAAAAAAAACTAATCAAATGCTGCTAAGAAGACATAAAACAAATATTAAATTATATAGATAGCTTAAAAATAAACAGGTCTGCAAATATTTATGAGACAAGTAACCCTGGTGGCAATTTTAATAGCAGACAATATAGATTTTAAAGTGAAAGATATTCATTAAGCCATTGAATATAATTTTACTTTGAAGAAATTGTAATTCATAACAAAGATAAGAAATCACTAGACATTTATATGCCAAATGACATAGTATAAAAATTGATTTAAAAAAAGAAAATAAAAAAGCAGGTAATATAGACGGAAACACATTCTACAAGGTAAATTTTATGCAGCTCTGTAGCTTTTGACAAAAAAACTACAATGTAGGATGCTAAAATATAGGAGTTATTAAGAGCAAACTTACAAATACGTTTCAAACTTTTACTCCATGAACAGAGAAAATGCTTTGTTTCCAAACATCACTACACATTAAATCAAAATATGCAATATGTTCCAGGATATAAAAAGTTATATAGGATATATTCCTAATAAAATGAAATATTAGGAATCAATTTTAAAATTTCAGTACATTAAAACTATTAAATAATTAATTAATGAATTCAAAAACTCTTTGATCACCTACAAAAGAGGTAACTTGTTTAGAACTGATGCTAATGGGGCAAATGAGATATTAAAGTGTCTGTTCTCTGTTTCTGACTCTGAGTCACAAAGAAAATTAATGTTAAAATTATAGATTAGAAATTTTTTAATTAGAGAACTGTACATCAAAGTTATTCAATGCACTCAATGTTACAGTGAGAGGAAAATTTACAACTTTATGTTATTTCATTATTAAACAAAACAGCATATTCATCTATTAAATGAGTATTTAATTCAAGAAATTTAGAAAATTTAGGTAAAAAGCATGCAGGAGAAAAATCATCAAAGAGAACTCTTAAAAATAAAATGAGAAATTAGTAAGTAAAGAGAAAAACAGTAGCATTGGTTTAAAAAATCAAAGGGGTATCTCTTTAAGAATTAAAAAAAATCAGAAAAATACATATAAAATTTATTCAATAAAAAATGGAACATAAATGTTTATAAAATTAATAATCAGAATATATGTAAACAGAGGGAACACTGAAATATTTCAGCGCATACATACACATTTCTACCTTGATAAATTTTAAAACTCAATAAAAATGAATGTTTTTCTAAATAAATGAAGTTATAAAATTTGCCTCATTATGAAATATAAGCCAGAAATCATGGGGAAAGTATAGCTCTGGAACATGGGAAATATTAAATCTTAATCATTCATATAAAATTTACACAATCTTGACAAAATCTAACAAAATGAGCACAAAAAAGGAAATTACATATCAACATTACTTATATTTAATGCAAGTAAGTATCCTAAATAGTTACAAGCGAGCTAAATTTTAACAAGCATAAAATAATAAAGGAGATACTCAAAAAAATCAAAATTAAAAATATAACACAAGAAAAGGAGTTAAAATATTATATTCCCTCAATAGGCCCAATGACATACATGTAATCATTTCAATAGATGATTTTTAAAAACCATGAAATGATCAACTACTAGCAATTCAAATCTTAGTATATTTATTCAGAAAACAGTATTTGAACGTTTACCATATGGAAGTTTCCTTTCTTGGTACTGGGGATACAGCAGGGACCAAAAGGACAAAAGTCTCTGTTCACATGGAGTTGATATCTTAGTGGGAGAGTCAGATAACCTGAAAAATGTTAGTTATGTAGTACATTAGTGCTCATAAATGCTCTGGAGAGAAACAGAGGGTGACAGGCAGATAGGGAATGCTGTGGATGGGAGAGTGAGTTGCAATTTTAAACAGAATGATTAAGGTGGCTCTACTAGAGAGATGCCATTGGAACAGGGACTAGAAGGGGCAAGGGAATTTGGAGCAAAAGGATTCTAGGTAGAGGGAACAGGGCCCTGAGTGGGAAATATGCCTTGGAAATATGCTCAAGGAATAGCAGGAGGTAAGTGTGCCTTGAGCGGCGTAAGGGAGGAAGAATGAGAGGTGGTGACCTGGTTGTATAAGGCCTTCAGGGACATTTTAAGGGCTGAGGGTTTTGTTCTCAGTGAGATGGGGAACCATGGGTAGTTTCTAGTGCTATGACCTGACTTAGGTTTTAAAAGGATCCCCCTGGCTGCTGTACTGTGAATAGATGAAAGAGTGGTACCAGTTAGAAAAATATGCAGTGTATTAATATAGTATATTGATATGGCATATGCATATACTTTTAATAAATATATATACATTGGAGTATGCTCAGATTTTTATTACCTTCAGTGGTACATGAATAAAAGTGCCTGCAAACCACTGTTCACAACAGCAGAAAGTCAGCAGGTGGCTGATATTACTTGGGGAAGGGGGCAGACTCCTCTCGTGCTTAGTTTTTTTTTTTGTTTGTTTGTTTTTTTAAATTATTATTATTATACTTTAAGTTCTAGGGTACATGTGCATAACGTGCAGGTTTGTTACATATGTATACTTGTGCCATGTTGCTGTGCTGCACCCATCAACTCATCAGCACCCAACTACTCGTCATTTACATCAGGTATAACTCCCAATGCAATCCCTCCCCCCTCCCCCCTCCCCATAATAGGCCCCGGTGTGTGATGTCCCCCTTCCCGAGTCCAAGTGATCTCATTGTTCAGTTCCCACCTATGAGTGAGAACATGTGGTGTTTGGTTTTCTGTTCTTGTGATAGTTTGCTAAGAATGATGGTTTCCAGCTGCATCCAACAGGTGCTGGAGAGGATGTGGAGAAATAGGAACACTTTTACACTGTTGGTGGGATTGCAAACTAGTTCAACCATTATGGAAAACAGTATGGCGATTCCTCAGGGATCTAGAACTAGATGTACCATATGACCCAGCCATCCCATTACTGGGTATATACCCAAAGGATTATAAGTCATGCTGCTATAAAGACACATACACACATATGTTCATTGCGGCACTATTCACAATAGCAAAGACTTGGAATCAACCCAAATGTCCATCATTGACAGACTGGATTAAGAAAATGTGGCACATATACACCATGGAATACTATGCAGCCATAAAAAAGGATGAGTTTGTGTCCTTTGTAGGGACATGGATGCAGCTCGTGCTTAGTTTTGAAGAGCTAATTAGTGATAACACCTGCTAGAAACAGAACAGCTGTGATACCCCAGGATTTTGACAACACTAACAGAGAGAAATGTGGGTGGGACCTGAGTCCTGAACTGTGTGGGGTGCTCTGTGCAAAGATTTTAAGCTGAAATGTTGGTATATGTATAAGTCACCTGCTGTTTCTTTATATTCTTATGAACCTTTAAAACAACCTTGAGACAATCAGCATTTAATATGTATGAAATTTGAAACATGGTATTGATATGAAAATTGTACATTTTCTATTCTTATTTACACATGCAATTTATATTCACATAGTTTAAACGTGCTGATTTTTAAAACAATAAGAAAAAAGGCAAAAAAATGAATGAAATGTACCCATTATATCATACTACAAAGTTAGATAGCTAGTTAATAGCATTGTGTGAGTGTGTGTGTATATATGTGTGTGTATATATATATGTTTATATCCTTGTAGTCACATATGCAGTATCCCAATAACAATTACATAAATCATTAATGCATATTTCGAAAGTAAATTCGATTAGAGTAGAACAATATTTTTAGTTTGCTTACCTTAAGTTTGCCCTCAAACAGAAGACATTTACTTTGAAATACTTTTTACTCTGATTCTCTTGATATAGGTTCTATTGGCATATTCTTGTGGAGATTAAATTGGGGAGATGCACAAGCACACAAACATTTACAAATATGGGACCAGATCTTTACATTATTTGTTATTTAGATACATCCTCATGATTATCTACCTATTTTGTTAATACTTTAAAAAAATTATGTTAAATATACATTCTCACAAAAGTATTTAATATCATTGTAGCCTTCCACAATATAATACTTTACTGGATCAGTCTTCTATTTTGGCAGATCTGCATTGTTTAGTATTTATCTCGATTTTAGAGAGCACCATCCTCACCATTCTTTGTGGCACATCTTTGCACACTTTCTTAATCGTTTTCTTATTCTGGTTCTAATCAAATGGAGGATACAGTTTTTCAGATGTTTTTATTTCACAGGAAGCCATAAACTTATTGTTTTTATATTTAATATATAGTTTTCTAACAGAGTAGAATACAAAATATGTATACAGTTTAAATATAAAACTGGAATTTCAAAGAAATTTCAAGCCACTGGCAGGCTACTTTGAGAGTGGAGAGGCTAGCGGGGTGTGGGGAAAATCAAATTTACCTGTATCATCAAAGTGTCTTTGGTGGATAAATTTGAGAAGCATTCTCTCAAAGTAGAATTTTTAGAAAAAAATGGCATGTATTTTTTATGACTTTTGATCCATGTTACAAAATTTTCCTCTAGGCAGGTTATATCACTTTGTATGTGTAAACACTGTTTCGATTTGTTGGAAGGTAGTATCATCTTCCACTGAAAAGGCAATTTAAAAGTATATTTTAAAAAAATCATGTGCACAGATTACTACTAATTGAGTTTCTACATTTTTCTTTATTCTCATGATAATTATGTCATCATCTTGAAATGTTGTTCATGTAAACAACCTCTTTGGAACTTTAGCTAATTTTTAACAAATACAATGTTCTTAATTATCTGACTTCCACAAACAGACAAGGATTAAAGTGAATTTCAAAATCACTCCACAAGGGTGGGCAGACCAGCTGTCCCCAAATTGTGTAAAGCAAGTATTTATAGATATCCAAATTTATTTTAAAATAAAATAATCACATTCTGTATAGATTTTGATTTTTAAAAATCCTCCTAACTTGTCAAATGGTTGTCAGCTCAACTACAGTTAGAACTGAACATTGTTCTGTGAGCATAGCAATGAGAACTGTTAAGTGGACAGTACTGTGGGAAATGGTTAAATAATAGTCTACAATCAATTCTGATTTGGAAAAGACATGGTATGAAACCTATTATGAGATGCTTTTTGTAATCCACTGGCGTGCCTTTCTCATATCAGTATAACTTCTTATGCTTTATGAATAATTGATCTAATAGTACCCATAGTCATTGTAGAAATATTTTAAAGTTGCAAACATAATGTAAATTCAAATAAACTAGGTAATCTATAAGCTCTCTGAAAGTAGGACAGTCTCATCTTTGTCTCTTTAGTGCTCGGCTCGGTATCCTACCATAAAAAAAGACGATCAATATAAGGTTGTCAAATAAGTAAAATGAGGAATACTGCCCCCAAATTAAGATATAACAATTTATTTATTTGTTTGTTTGTTTGTTTAGTTAAAGACAGAGTCTCGCTCTGTTGCCCAGGTTGGAGTGCAATGATATGATCTCTGCTCACTGCAACTTCTGCCTCCTGGGCTCAAGCGATTCTCCTGCCTCAGCCTCTGGAGGAGCTTGGATTACAGGTGTCCACCACCATGCCTGGCTAATTTTTGTATTTTTAGTACAGATAGGGTTTTACCATGTTGGCCAGGCTGGTTTCAAACTCCTGATCTCAAATGATCCACCTGCCTCGACCTCCCAAGGTTCTGGGATTATAGGCATGAGCCACCGTGCCTGGCCAAGACATAAAATTTAAATACCCACTTCAGAGATGATTTTCAAATTCACTAATTTAATCAACATTAATTGATTGTCTCCTATGAGTAATGTGCTGGAGATACAGTGGTGAACCAAACACTGTCCCCAACCTCTGTATCCAAGACATTTGCGGCCTGCGTGCAGCTAATGAGACAGACATGCTCCTCAAACCCCATCTCTCCTCTCTACCAAGAAAGACAGTCTGTCTCACTAGAATCTTATCAAATTCCAGCTGGGACACACTAGCATAGATTTACACTAGAAATTAATAATTACAACTACCCTACTTCTTTTCTTCCTCCCTTTCTTCGCTCTAGCAACACTAGTCATCTTTCTGACCATGGATTCTCTAAATACTTTCCATTCTCAGAAATTTTGTCTTTGCTGTTCCATCGATGTGGAATGCTCTGCTTCAGGATTTTCTAACTCGGGATTTGGGTTGAAAGCCATCTCCTTAGAGAGATCTTCTCTATTTTCTCCTCCCCAGTTTCAACTAACCATCCTCACTCCAATCACTTTGTGACGTATCAAACTGTTTTATTTTCTTCATAGCAGTTACAACTTTTCTAAATTATGTGGTTTATGATTTCCTTCATACAGAATATAAATTCCATAAAACAAAGACTTTTTATGAAAGCAAATTTGTCTTGTTCACCACTGTATCCCAGTAAGTAAAAGGGACATTCAGATTTCTTTGCAATTCTTCCTTTCTGTCCCTCCGTGCCCCTCCCCCATCTCCAAAGAACTGCTTTTATTTACCTTATGTCAGCTCATACTTCCTAGAATTTTATACAAATGGAAGCATGCATTCTTTTTTGCCCATTTGGCCCATCTTTCACTCAGCATAATTATTTTGAGATTCTTTGATGTACAGTGTGTAACATTTTATTGTTTTATGGATCATGATTTTGGTGTTGAACACAAGAAATCTTCGCGTAATTCAAGGTCAAAAATGTTTTCTTCTCTGCATTATTCTAGATATTTTATAGTTTTAGATTTTACATTTAAGACTATGATCAATTTGGAGTTGTAGTGTACCTTTGTGATTATATTGGGCCCATCTGGTTAATCCAGAATAATCTCCCCATAGCAAGATCCTTAAATTAATCACATCTGCAAAGTCCCTTTTGCCTTTTAAAGAAATATATTTACAGGTTTGGGGATTAGAACACAGATATCTTTGCAGGGGGTGGGGAGCATTATTCTATTATTCTACCTACCACAAATGAATTATTTTAAGCAACTATCCCTGGATTTTTCATATACAAGTGACCTTCACGTTGCCCTAAAGTGGTTTGCTATAGTAAACAACTTGAAGACAGGAATGTTAAGACTGAACACTGACCAAAACTTTGCCACTAAAAACTCACTCGATTTTTAGTGGAAAGAGTATAGGCTTAGGAATCAGTGAGATTTCGGTTTAAATTCCAAGGATTTCAGTTTTGGCTCTGTGATCTTGAACAAGTTTATTTACTCTCTACCTTCGGGCTTCTATTTCAGTAATGGGGTAATAATGCTTATCTTGTTGATTGTTTTGAAGACTAAAGAGCTAAAGTAAGTTACAACGCCTGGATAGTACCTGACACATAAAATATATGATGCTAATTTGCATGTATTTGCCAGAAACCTTTGCTTCCACTAAGCTGTATTTTTTTTTAAATACAAGGGGATGCTTTATTTATTGCTGATACTTATAGTATTGTTTTTATCTACACTAAAATCATTCATCTTCATATTACTATCATGGCTAAGAGCACACTGATATAGAGGTTAAGAATTATAGAGCCCTAGGTCTAAACCCTGATGGCTGCATGTGCTAGTTGTGGAAGATCAGGTCTTTTGTTTACTCCTCAGTGCTCTTACCTCTTAAATGAGGAAGGTGATAGGACTGACCTACCTCATGATCTTGTGAGGCTAACAGAGATGCAGGTAGAGTGTTCCTTTCAGGGCTGAGCACACACGCATCTCATTCCTGGGTTGGGTACAGTGTGTGCTGCAATGAGCTCATTTGACCCTTAGAGGGAGCTAAATGTGAGTGAGAATCCTGTGAGGCAGATGAGATGTGTGGTGGTGTTTTTTTCTCTGGATTCCGTTTTTAGCAAAACTGATTAAGGGGTGATTTAAATGCACAGATTCACTGCCATGTGATGTTATATATGCATTTGTTAAATTCTGAAGCAGAACATTAATTTAGGTTCAGTCTAACAATAATTTCAATTATTTCCCAAAATGCTCATAACATCCTTGGCAAAATCAGAAAAATTCAAATAAGTTCACACGCCAAAGTAACCTTCAGTGGCTGACCAAGTTTGTAAATCTAACAACTTATGAAATCTATTTTTCATGTATATGTGTGTGTGTATATAGATATATGAATATATTACACTAAAATAGGCAAGGCAGCAATCATTTTGAATCTTTCAAACCATAACCTTTCAAAGAAATTAATTCTTCCTGTGACAAAGATTGCTGAGGCAATCAACTATAAATGGCTTTCACGGAAGCAAGTCCAAATAGAAGGGAGTTACAATTAACTTCAGTTCTCTGGATAGCCCACAGAAGCCCTAAATTTATTTTCAGCATATTGAAAAAATGAAAACATAAAACCAGAAAGATGGTACATTCAACACCAAAACCAAGATCAAATATTAATAAATAAAAAGAAGGCACATTAAAGGGGGGACTTAATGTAAAATTTACCCTCACATGGCAAGAAAAAGATAATGTAGTTTAAAAATGTTTCTTCCAGGGAATTATTGAATTCAATTTTTAAAGCAATTATACATGAACTGTTTTCTAAAGGGAAGGAAGGTGCTCTCGTGAAACTTCATGGTGAAACTTCATTTGACTCTGAACTTATATTTGCAACAGTTTCGTTAAATTTCTTTAACATGATGAGGCATGATCCTGAGTTTGAGCTCCACAGTCCAACTTTGCTATTTCCCTAACACACCCTGTACTTTCGAGGTCTCCATGATTTGCCTGATGATTGCTTCCAGTAAATATTCCTCTGTCTCCACCCTTGTTTGCTGCCAAACCTCCACTTAGGCTGGCGGAGTTCAATTATCCTGTTTTCTCAATAATCCTTCCCAATCTTTCCCCTCCTCCTGCACTTCATGTAAATCTATTTATTTCTTCATGTTTCCCACAACACATATTCTATTCCAGTTATTGGTTTATAGACTTGTCTTCATGACTGAACTCTCTACTTTGCGTG
Source organism: Theropithecus gelada (assembly GCF_003255815.1). Classification (NCBI taxonomy): domain Eukaryota; kingdom Metazoa; phylum Chordata; class Mammalia; order Primates; family Cercopithecidae; genus Theropithecus; species Theropithecus gelada. The sequence continues at coordinate 110,915,570 of NC_037676.1, forward strand.
AACAGTGGCAGTGCCCTTATTTAATTCATTATCAACAGAACCTCCCAGAGTGCAGAACATCATAGATACTACATAAATGTTATGAAATCAAGTTGGATTTTGTATGGCTAGATACAGATGGTGCCACGTATCCATGATCATTTTTGAGTCTGTGAGATGATGCCAGTGATGATAATGGTGGTAATTAAAACACATGAGGAACCACATGTGCAAAATTAAGAGATGATTAAATTTTTTCCTTCTTTCAGAAATAAAAAGTGATTCATTATTGTGTTCATTATATGCAAGTTCATTTATTAAAATGAGTTTATTAATATTTTAGGCAAAAGCAGAACAAGTTAAAATTACTTATACCTAGACTAAAGCACCTCATTATGCATATTCAGGGAAATCTTAGGTACAGAGAGAAAATGCACCTTCATGATATATTTTGGGGTGCACTAAGCAGACTCTGATGGCTAAAGCTTCCTCCCATCTCCTTTATTTATTAGCTTCTCCACGCAGAAGCTAGAGTGATTTGATTTATTTAAAGAAGATATCAGACCATATCGTTTACCCGCTTAGGACTCTCTAATGGCTTTCCAATCCTCTTAGAATAAAACACAACCTCTTTTCTTCAGCCTCTAGTCCCTGCACAGTCTGGCCTCTGCCAACTAGCCTGGGCATTTCTCGCTGTGTTTTGCTTCATTCACAAGCTACAGTCAAATTCTCCTTTCTTCTCTTAGTTGAAGACACCAAGTTTGGCCCCACTTCGAGCCATCTCCCCTGGAATGTGTTTCCCTCTTTAGAAGACTTGCCCCACCTTGCCATTTGGATCTCTCATTAAGGACACTTCCTTAACCTTCTCTGGTTGCTTAATCCAGATAGTTCCTCAAATCTTTCAAGAATGTCATCTTGTTTTATCTTTATGATAACTCTTAGCACTACCAAAACTCTTCTTGCTATTTGTTTATCTTTGTGTTTCTCTCCACTTAAAGTTATAATTCATAAGAACAGATGCCTTGTTCATCTCTGTGTCTCAGAACCCCTAAAAGGAAAATAGGGGCTCAAAAGCACTTCTTAAACAAATGAATGGATAAATATACCACCGGAAACACAGCTACTCATTCTTTTTAGGTTTTTTCCCTAATGTTATTTTAAATTATTTCTTTGGGCATTGGGGATAAGAATGTATTCAGCTATGTTCTCTTAAATGTTTAGAAAATTAGATTAATAGAAAGTATCTGCACCTTGAGATGTAAATGGTGAAAATACTCAGATATCCTAAGACAGGTATGTAGTTTCCGCTAGAATCAAGGAGACATAGAGAATACAGGAACTTGCTCAAGGATATTAGCTGGAAATGAAATCAAAGAAAAGATGAGAGGAAAGTAGGGTCAAGAGAAGCTTTCTGTTTTTATTTTTAAAATGAAAGCAATATATCTTTAAACATGTTATAGTGGCAAAGATTATATTAATCAGGATATGTGTTATTGCAGACATTTGAGATTTATTTTTCACATCTAAGGTGCTATAAATTACTCAAAGGATAATGTAACCTTTGGTAAGAAGTACTAATATGTAATTATTGCCATAATCAGGGTGAGATTGTTGGATATTTATGAAGGAAGGAATCAGAAAAGAATTTTGGTATACCATGTGAGAACTTAGATGCACCTGGCTAAATAAGGATTGTAATACGCAATATACCATCATATATATTAGGGACGTTTTGGGCCATATTGACTGGGCCTGCTTCTTGTGGCTCAAATAGTGAGACCTGGGGTAAAATCCCTTTTCTGCTTAGGTTTCTTCATTTTTAAAATGGTAAGACTATATATCATCAGCGCTAAGGTCTCTAACCAGTCTAAAACCTCTATAATTAATGAGAATGTTGTAGAATGCACTGAAAGCAGGAGGAAAGCATATAAAGGAGTCCAGGTAAGCTAAAATTCATCTACTGCAAAACTCTGCCTGATGAGCTTATCTGTCACTTGGAAAGCACATTACCTCTTTTAAAGTATAGTAAATCAATTGTCAAATAGAACTAACAACGCCATTCAAACAATTTAAGATTGCAAAATATTTCCTGGTGAAATGATACATTTTTTAGACAGAAGAAACTAAAGAATGATTTGCTATAGTATTTTTGAAATTGTGGAATGCCAGTTTTATAAGACATTAATAGGTACGATGTAACAAATGAGTTTGATGATCAAATAAGTACAAAAACATTGCACCTGTTTGGGAGATTCACGAATCTTATCAGTATATTAAAGCACCTGAGGGATTCATCAGTAAACAAAACTCTATTAGTTTTGAACATACATTTTATTCATTCATTCAACAACTATTCATTAAGTTCTACGAGTCCAAGCTCTGTCCGAGGTACTGATATACCAGCGCCAAAATAGACACACGACCTTGTCCTTGTAGGGCTTATATGCTGGAGGCTTGGGATGGAAAATAAACAATTTTTAAAAAGTAATTTAAAAATATGATAGGAAATGATAAATGCTAAAAAAGTTAGAGGATATTAGGAGAATTAGGGGGGCTGGTGCAGGGGTAGGAACAAGTTTTATTCAGTATTACAGAGCATGGTCCAGAGAGGCCTCATTGAGAAGATGGCATTTGAATGAAGAGGGAAGTGAATTATACACATAGGCAATTGGGGAAATAGCATTTCGGGGGAGGAAATAACCAATGCTAAGGCAAGAACATGTCCAATGTTGAAAAGCCAGGGGGCCATTGTGGCTGAAGCAAAATGAGCAAGAGGGATCATCCTAGAGAGGAGAAGAGAGAGGATATTTTATGAAGATCCTGATGGGCCACTTAAGGCTTTTGAATTTTTCTCAGAGTCAAATTGGGAGCTTCTGTAAAGTTTTGAGCACAGAAATAATGATTTCAGTTATAAAAAGATCACTCCAGCTGCTGTGTGGAGAAAAAACTATATAATTGCAAAGACAGAAACAAGGAACCTACTAGGGGTCCATTGCAGTGATCCATGAGAGATAACTAATCTTGATTAGGAAGACAACAGTACAGATGATGATAAGTGGGAAGATTTTTGGATATAGAGTCAAGAGAACTTGCAGATTAGATGTGGAGTATGATGGAAGGAGAAGTCTACATGATATCTTTCAGGCTTTTGTTCTGAGGAACTGAAAAGATAGAGTTGCCATCAACTGAGATTCGGGGAGCTGTGTGTGAAACTAGTTTTTTGAGGGGGAAAGATCATAAATTCAGTTTTGTGTTTGCTGTCTTTCATAGATGTATAAGTAGAGGTGCTGGGAAGGCAGTTTGATATGAGCCAGAAGCTCAGAAGGGAGGTCTGAACTGGAGATAAAACTTTGGAAGCAATCAACATATCAACTATATTTAAAGACATGAAAATTAAAGATATCACCAACCAAAATTGTGTCCATAGAAATAGAAATGGACCAAAGATTAAGCCTTGGAACCTCCAACATCAAAGAGCCTGGGAAGAAGGAAATAGTCCAGCAGAAGAGACTGGGAAGTGTCCAATAAGATACTAAGTAAATCAGGGGAATGTGGTGGCTTGGCATACAAATAATGAATGTATATCAAGGGGATGGGAGTGACAACTATGTCACATGCTTCTGACAGGTCAAGTAAGGTGAGGACTGAGATTAAACACTGGAATGAGCAACGCAGAGTCACTAGGAACCTAGAAGAGTGCAATTTTAGAAAACTGGCGGTGTCAACTCCTGATGAAGTGTGTTTGGGAGAGAATTAGAAGAAAGGGATAATTGCAAATAGTTAGTATAGCAGCTCTTTTAAGGAGTTTTGCTGCAAATGGGACTTTTTTAGAAAGTGGGAGAAAAGTAGGCCAAGAGAAGTTGTTTTCCCTTTTAAAGTGGAATAAATAGGCATATGCTTGTATGGTTACAAGAATGATCCAGAAGAGTGTAAAGAATTGATAATGTAGGAGAGAAGGGGAACTTGTTACAGCATTTTTCCTATGGGAACAAGTGAGGCTATAGACATCAGCTTTAGATATCAAGAAGTCTTTAGATATCAGCATGGATATTTCATTTATGGTAACTGGTAGGAAGGTAGAGTTTAAGGGGGAAGATATTGATAGATAAGTAGGAGGGGTGGTAGGAGTCTATAAAAGTCTTCTCCTGATCATAGAACCTTTTCCCCTCCCTCTCCAACTCCAACCCACAGGTGGATTTACTAATACAACCTGTGGAACCAGTATGCCATAGCACATTGGAAAACATTGATTTATTGCCATTCATTCAATTTAGCAAGGTATTACTATATACAGGAAGGATAGTCCTGGGTCACATATATGATTAGTGTTAGTAAAATTTTCCCTTTGTGTAGATAAACTAGTTGAGTACCAAATGATCTAATCAGCTCCAATTAATTCTCCACCTAAAGTCATCAGTGTAACCTATGTTGATGTTATAATTCACAGGCCATTCTTCAGTCTCTTATACATACAGACTCTCAATAAACATTGGTTGAATGAATAAATGCATTAAGAAGCCATGTGTTTTTCTAAACAAAATAGGAGGCAAAATATGGCAATCCACTTATTTTGCTAATTATACTAAATTAAGGGCAATTTAATTTTGAAGTCAGATTATTTAGAAATGCGAGAATTATAAAGTCACTGTTATCATTATATTAACTTTCTCTTGTGGCTATATCAAATTACTAAAATTTTAGCAACTGCAAATGAGACTTCTTTATTGTCTCACAGTTTTTTGGGTCCAAAGTCTGATACATGTCTCACTGGGCTAAAATCAAGTTGTCAACAGAGCTGTGTTCCTTACTGAAGGCTAAGTAAGGAAACAACTACTAAGGCAAAACACTACTCCTGGGCCCATTCATGTTATTGGCTTAATTCAGTTCCTTGTGGTTGTAGGGCTGAGGTTCCTTCCCTGCTGGCTGTCAGCCAGGGGCTGGTCTTTGCTCCTAGAGGCTGCCTGTATTCTTTCATCATGCGTTCCATGTGGCCCTCTCCAGCAATGGTGGGTCAAGTCCCTCTTATACTTTGAATCTCTGCCTTCAGTCAAAGAAAATTAGAAAATTCTCTGCTCTTAAGGGCTCATGTGATTAGATTTGGCCAATGTATAAGAGATAATCCAGCATAATCTTTTTGGAATGTTAATCACATCTGCAAAGTTCCTTTGCCATGTAATTTATTCACAAGTTCCAGGAATTAGGGCAAGGACATATTTGGGGTACATTTTGCCTATCAGAATATTTAATCTGAAAGATTCAAGGCATTTTTCAAAAGAGGTTCCTATAAAACTATGCTTTGTCTATGTGATAGAATATTATAGATATTTCCCCATTTTACCTCTCAAAAAGAGAGGTAAATATTAATTGTAATTTCCTAAATATCATTCATTCTCTTCCCTTTCCATTTCATTTCATCCCATTCCATTCTATTCAATTCCAGAAACTTTGGTTGAACAACTTCTATGTGCCAGACACCATGCTACATGCAATGGATATAAAAATGGAAGTCATTTTCTTAGCTTGTAAGGAGCTCACAGTCTAGCTGGGGAAACATCTCAAACACAATTTGCAGCAACAGAGTATGGTCGGTGAACATTAATGGACAAAGAAATTAAGTTAGAACTGCTTGGACTTACCTCATCCTTCTATACTCCTAATGCTATACTGGACCCCAGGAATACTTCCAAAGTAACTAGGTTTTCAAAGAGTCCCAGCGGTCTTTCAAAAACAATTGTCTCCTTCACCTGTGCCTTCAACTGCCTGAATAAAAGCCTTTTTGGGCATTGCCTTTTGACTAAAAAGGAAAACATTTCAGGGTTGGCATGAGCGTGCTAATCTTTCTATAACCTAACTTTTCAAGGTCAAATAAAGCCTATAAAAATCAAGCCTCCCCATGCTGGTCAATAGAGTGGGGCTGGGGTGTCAAGCTGGCAGGCTGGGCTGTGGCCAGCCTATGTGTCTAAATCCACCTAGTATGCTCTCTGACTCTCTGGCAATCAGTCTGGCTGTGGCTTGCAGAAGACTGCTGAAGCACTCCTTGGCAGGGCTGTATTTAAACAGTAGCACTTTGTTATGCAACCCCTGGCACTGTCCTTCACAGACCAACTGCCTTTCTTCGACACAATCAAGACAACTGGCTACACCATTGTATTGTCTTGTCTTGCACTTTTGGATACCAATATTGCATAGATATTGCAGTTTCCCCTGTTCAGATAAAGTTCTTTTATATGATTCATTAAATTTCTCATTCATATGTTTATTCATTCCTTTTATTATGCATCTCCAGAATGTAAAACTGTATGCTTTAGCTTTAAATGTACACAGATTTCCTCCTTTTTTTTTTTTTTTCCTTGAGTCGGAGGCTCAGTCTGTCCCCAGGCTGGAGTGCAGTGGAGTGATCTCAGCTCACTGCAACCTCCGCCTCTTGGGTTCAAGCAATTCTCCTTCCTCAGCCTCCTGAGTAGCTGGGACTACAGGTGCCTGCTATCATGCCTGGCTAATTTTTGTATTTTTAGTAGAAACGGAATTTCACCATGTTGTCCAGGATGGTCTTGACCTCCTGATCTCATGATCCACCCGCCTTGGCCTCCCACAGTGCTGGGATTACAGGCGTGAGCCACTGCGCCCCACCCCCTCCATTGTTTTTTAAAGGAAAGAAAAAGTTAGTTTGGCTTGGCATATATAGTTAAGTTAACCAGAAGTCTGTGGGGAGGGAAGCAGGGATATTATTCACATTTTTGAGCATCCAGACTGACCTGCCAGAGGCTTTGGATAGGGTCCTGCAGACACTTTGCTGTAGCAGGTAGGGCATTAACTCTCATTTTGGGACAGTGAGTAGGTTCAGGAGGTCCTAAGCATCAGGAGTGATGATATATTACCAACTGGAAGAAATGTATTTAAATATTTGATATGGTTATTCTGGTCATAACAGTTAAATATTAATCCTGAGAAATAGTATTTTTGTGAATTTAGAGTTAAGTTCACCATGGGTAAAACCTTTGTGTTGTTTATTATTTTGACCGATTTATACCTCTAAAACTGCATCCTAGAGTAGGGTTTCCCAAATCTCCCTCTTTTCCAGAGTTACCTGGTAAGTTTTGTGTTAAATTTTACTGGTTTTTAAAAAACTATTTAAAATATAACATGTGCACATGGTTTTATAAAGTCAAACTCTTTAGGGAACTGGAAAATGAAAAGTTAAATCTCTTGTCCTATGGTGCTTCTACCTACAGAATGACACTCGAGAACAATTTACTTTAGACTGTTTCTTTCCATGGTTGCGGCCACAACTAAAGGCAATAGTTTTATATCTATAAGGGATTCTGACCAACTTTAAATAGCTTTAATATAACTGAAGAAAACTTCAAAAAAAGTACAGATTACCAGGTCCTTCCTTGCTAGAATCTGATTCAGTACATTTATCTTGGGCTTGGGAATCTAATTTTTTTTTAAGTTCTGATGTGATTATTTTATTCAACCAGAGTCAGAACTAATTTACCAGGGAAAGAAGGGTGTGGACAGTAACATAACCATGTGTTCTTATAAAGTTCTTTGCTCAACCAGCATAAATATGCTTGGTGTTTTGACCCTAAATAATGGTGGAATTTTACAACATACAAATTTCTCCTCACTGTAAAAACACCTTACCCTGCTTGCTTTATTCTTTTTTATTTTCATATATTTTACATTCATCTCTTAAATTTGCTTTTTATAAACCTTTTTTGTGTGTCGTAGAGTTTATATGTTAACCCTATTTTCCTGCTTTTCTACCCAGATTTAGGAAGTTGAGTAAATTGCTGTTTCATGTCGTTATCCAAAAAAAAAAAAAGGTGGGGGGGGTGGCACAGTGAGGGGCCATTAAAGATTGTAGAAAGCAGAGTTATCAAAAAACATGATTAGAAATTTCTGGGAAAATGTACAATCTTATAATCAATAGAATACATGTTCTCAATACTTGGAAACTCAGCATATCAATTTAACATAGTGATCTATATTTAGCAAAAATTACTCATCACACTCAGGAGCATAAAATGTCTATGCTCATTTCTGCCTGCCAAAGCATTTAATGCAGCTCTAGTTATTTAGGATAAGGATGGCACTGGGTTTTCAAATAAAAATTTCTGCTGTAGGACACACTAAATTACTGGGAGGATTAGGTGATAGAAAGCATGAATACACACTGAAAATAGGACATGGCATCTGTCAGACTCTGCTAATAATTTTCTGTCCTTATGTTAAGCCTGTCAGCATTGCCAATATTCTTCACAAAGGTAGCTAGCCTTGTGTTCTGAGTGAATGAAACAACCAAGTCAGTTTTGTCTGACATTTTAAAAAAAGTTCTTAGCCATACCATGTCTTAATAATTTCTCAATGTTTGATTATTGTTCTGCAGAAGAATTTAAGTTTAATAATTATTTCCTATGAGAGAAATTGTTCTCAATTTTCACAAAAGGATCTATAGCTATTCCTGAGAATCTACACCACATAAAAACAGGGGAAGGGAAGTTTGGAAAAAAAAAAAAAAAAAGCCCACCATTTTTTCTCCTAAGCCAGCTTCTTTTTTTCAGAATTTAACAGCAGAGTTTTCTGATCCCTAGACATACAACCTTGGACTTAGTGTTTCATCCTTTACTTTCAGTTGACTCCACTCCCCTCCTATTCCCAATTCCTGTACATGCAGTTGTAAGCCACACCAATACTTCCTTTAAAATGTCTTGGGCAGTGAACAATTGGAAATTAAAAGTTTAAAAATACAATTTACGATAGTATTGGAACCATAAAATACTCAAGAGTTAATTTAACAAAAGATACACAGTATTGCTTTACTGAAAACTACAAAACTGCTGATTGAAATTTTAAAAGACCAGAGTAAATAGAAAGAAACAGCCTATTTATTAATTGGAAGATTCAATGTTTTTTCACTGTCCATTTTCTCCCCATTTATGTAGGGGTGTGTGTGTGTGTGCGCGCATGTGTGTGTGTACACATGTTCAATATAATCAAATTCTCTTCATCCCATGTGAGTGTTTTGTTTGTTTGTTTGTTTTTTGAGACGGAGCCTTGCTCTTTCACCCAGGCTGGCGTGCTGTGGTGCCCGCCACCACGCACAACTAATTTTTTGTAGTTTTAGTAGAGACAGGGTTTCACCGTGTTAACCAGGATGGTGTCGATCTCCTGACCTCATGATCCACCCGCCTTGGCCTCCCAAAATGCTGGGATTACAGGCATGAGCCACCACGCTTTGTCCCATGTGAGCTTTTTAAGACTATAAAAAAGCTGTTTCTAAAATGTATTTGGAAATGCAAAGGACCTAAAATAGACAAAAAGTTATTTAACAAAGAAGCATTTGATTTTAAGATGTGTTACAAAGCTGCAGTACTCAAGACAGTGAGACAGTGTGGTATGGGTAAAATAATAAATATGGATTAAAATATAGAATCTAGAAATAGACTCACATATATATATGATAAAATAATTTTCAACAAAGTCATCAAAGCAATTCAATGAGGGGAGGAAAATCTCACAAATGGTGCCACAGGAACTGGATATCCAAAAAAAAAGGGCACTTCAGCTTCTGCATTATGACATACTCAAAAATTAATTGGAAATTGATCATCGGCCCATAAGGAAAAGCTACAATTATTAAGCTTCCAGAATGAAACATAGACAAATATTTTCAAATATCTATCTATCTATCTATCTATCTATCTATCTATCTATCTATCTATCTATCTATCTATCTATCTATCTATCTATATCTCAAAAGGCTTACGCCTAGAATACATAAGAAGGAATTCCTACAACTCAACAATAAGACATTTAATTGTCTAAAAAAAGACAAAAAATTTATGCAGATACTTCACGAAATATGATATATGAATGGCTAATGTGCACTTTAAAAAACACTCAACAGCATCAATCCTCAGGAAAATGAAATTAAAACACACATTGAAAAAAGATGGACAATATCAAGCATTTTAGAGAATGTGGAGCATCTGGAACTTCCACATATAGTTGGTGGGAGTGTAAAATGGTACCACCACTTTGGAAAATAGTTTGGCAATTTCTTAAAAAGTTAAACATGTATGTGCCATATGACCCAGCAGTTACACTCTTAAGTATTTACCTAAGAGAATTTAAAAACAACTCTAGAAGCTTTGTTCTAGAATGTTTACCGCTCTTTTATTCATAGTAACCCCAAACTGGAACAAACCAAAGTATCTATCAACAGGAGAACAATAGTTAAATAAACTATGATATCCTCATACAGTGGAACAGCCATTAAAATAAATGAACTACTGATACACATAACATGAATAGATTCCAAAAACATGATGTTGAGTAAAAGACAGAAACAAAGTACTATATAATTTATGATTCAATTTGTAAGAAGTTAGAATAAACCAAAATAATCTATGAGAATAAAAATCAGATGAGTGGTGGCTTCTGGGGAATGAGGGAGAGGCGTTACTGGAAAGGGATAGGAGGGAAATTTTTAGGGTGTTGGAAATGTTGCATGTCTTGATAACAATGTGGTTTACATAAGTACACTCATTTGTCAAAATGAACAAACTATATACTTAAGATTTACTTTTGTAAAGTAGACCTTAATTTAAAAATTTGAAAATATCTTCTGGATTTGTTTATTATCGCTTATTACCTTATTTCCGGCTATGAATATTCTGCATTTATTTTGTTGTAAAAACAAGGGAGTATGTTGAATACAGAATTCTTATCGTAGAAAAGGATTGTTCATACCCCAGTGAATGGCCCAGTGTGTGGCACATTTTGTGTTCTCACTGGAAGTCTTCATAGGTATAAGCCAGTTGCTGAAATGTGGCTCTGGCTTAGCTATTCCACAACATCAAGCATTATCTCATTTGTTCATTCAGAATTCCAAGCTATTTACAAACCAGTGAATCCCTTCACTTCTCTTGTGATGGTTAATTTTAGGTGTCAACCTGAGTAGATTAAGGGATATCAAGAGAGCTGGTAAAGCATTATTTCCGGGTGTGTCTGTGGGTGTGTTTCTGGAGGAGATTGGCATGTGAGTCAGAAGCCTGAGTGAGGAAGATCTGCCCGTAGTGTAGGGGGACACTATCCGGTTAGCAGGAGGCCTGAATAGATAAAAAGGCAGAGGAAGGATGAATTCACACTCTGTCCTGGAGCTCAGATACCCTTTTCCCGCCCTTAGACATCAGAACTCCAGGTTCCCCAGCCTGTGGACTCCAGTGGTCCCTGTGGGTTCTCAGGCCTTCATCCTTGGAGTGAGAGTCCTTCTACTGGCTTCCCTATTTTTTCACCTTGCAGAGGACCTATCATGAAACTTCTAAGCTCCCATAATCAAGTGAGCCAATTGACCTAATAAACCGCCCTCTCATCCATCTATCTGTCTGTTTACCTATTTATCCTATTGGTTCTGTCCCTGTGAAGAACGCTAATATACCTGTCATTCATGTCGTTCTTTGACACTGTTCGAAATACAAGTTACTTTAATTATTTTTCTTCGCTAAATCATCATCTCTATTATGTTCAGTGCTCTTCTCCTCCTCCCCGCTACTTCAACTCATATTTGCATAGTTTTCCTTTCTGCCAAATTTTTAAATATCCTCTGAAACTTTTTCTTATTGTTCAAAAGAAAGAAGGAAAGAAAAAAATTAAAGAAAGAAAAAAAGAACCTCCTTAAGGAGCCAAAATTATTCACAAAATGCCTTAGATTCATCCCCGCATCAGTTCAACTGGGGACACTTAAGACTTTGCAGCCTTCTCAAGTGGAAGCTGCTTATTATCACACTCAGGCCTGCATATGGCACTACGCATTCTTATTATTTCTGATTAACCTAACTAAAATGTATATGTTTTAATATTTTAACAAAGACTCCACAAACATCAGTACTTGTAATTCAATGCCATAGTTAACCGCCACTTTCTGCTTATCTGTTAATATCCTAATGATTCTTCCACATTCACTAAGAACCCCGATACCTGACTTTGTAAGTCTATCTCTAATTCCATCATCATTCTATGTCAATGTCCATGTAGCTGTCTCATTCAATATCCTGGTTTTCAAGTTCTGACTTTCATTTCCATTCTATTTTAGCAGCCCACTTCTATATCTTCATGATGGACCCAGCCATTGCCCATTTTATTAGCAGCTTTATGGAGAAATAATTCACTTACCATAAAATTCACCTATTTAATTGTATAATTCAGTGGATTTTAATATATTCTCAGATATGTGAAACAATCACCACAGCTATTTTGGAGAATTTTCATTACTTTAAGAAGCAAGACCATATCCTTTAGCTCTCATCCTTCTATCCCCCCATTTCCCCACTTCTCAGCCGTGAGCAACTAATAATCTGCTTTCTGTATCTATAGATTTCTGTATTCTGGACTTTTATATGAATAGAATCATGTAGTATAGAGTCTTTTGTGACTTGCTTCTTTCACTTAGTATAATGTTTTCAAGGTTCCTGCATGTTGTAGAATGTATCAGTCCTTCATTCCTCTTTATGGCTAGATAATATTCTATTGTACACATATACTACATTTTGTTTAACCTCTTGTACACTGATGGACATTTGGGCTGTTTCCACCTTTTAAATGTTATGAATAATCTTTCTGTAAATATTCATGTACAAGTTTGTATGTGGACATAGGCTTTCCTTTCTCTTGGAAATATACTTAGTAGTGGAATTGCTGAGTCATATAGCATCTTTATCTTTATATATTGCCCACTTCTTAATATCCATTATCTTACTCTCTGGCCATACATCAAGCTTACTCATTTTCCTCCTCCCTGTACACCTACTCTTCAAACATATAAAGATTCAATTTCATTTTCTCCCAAATTATATAATCTCTTCTAACTTTATTTTCTTGCCTACATACCCCATGGCCTATTACTTGAATTGCTCACTTGACAACCCTCAAATCACTCGCCTTCTTTTTTTTCTGTTGTTGCAGAATATAAGTCCTAGCTTTGGATTAATCCAAGCATTTTCTGCTTTTAAACAACTTTCTGGTTTGATATCATTGAAAATCCCTAGTTTCTAACCTCAGCTGGACTTTTGGTGCTGTTTGTCTCTAAAAATCTTCATGAAAAGACCCCTAGCTCACCCTCCCTCATCTTCACCACTAACCTAACATCACCATTGACTGTTAACATAAGAAAGTAATTTCTGTTGTATTTGAGCCATTTTATATTTGAGGTCTACTTGTTATAGAAATTTTCTTAACTGAAATTACACGGGGCTTTCTTTTTAAAAGATTTTTCTTTTTTACTTAAAGTGTGAATTTTAAGTTATTTTTTAAATAATAAATTGTGTGATTCTTAGAATTAATGTCATAGCTTGTTCTCTGATGATCCTATATAAATTAGTAGATATGACAACTCTAGTGATAGTTAGATATTATTAGTCTACATGCCACTCTTAGAACAATATTTCTCCTTTCCTATTAGTATCATAGAAGTTATGGTTTTCAATTCCAGGGAAATGTACAACATGCACACATACACATGTGAAACATTCAAACTAAAAAAAATAGCAAGTTGATGAGCAGAATAATCTGAGTAGCTATTAAAAGAGATCTAGGCAAGACGCTGTCTCAAAAAAAAAAAAGAGATCTAGATGCTGGACAAATGTTTTCATTGTTTTAAGTACTTGACAATTAAATAATCTTGGAATTTTAAGCCTTGCAAAACTTTCACCACACCTCTATTTACCATATACACAGTTGGTTGTGCAGGTAGGTCCCACTAGTAGGCTGTGTGAGTAGAATCTTGGGTTACTTTTCTAAAAGAAATGATAAATTTACCTTGATATCACTTTCATTACAAACAGGGACATAAATTTGTAGATGGCCTCATTGCAGCTTAGGCCAATTTCTTTCTATAAATGTAATATTATGCTCCACTATGGATGCCTTTTGGTCAGATTGTTCCAAACTATTCCTCGGAAGACAAACGTTTAACTTCATAAAGTAGAAAAGGAGCACCAGCAATTTCTTAAGAGCCCCTTTGGCCTTCTGCTTATTTTCTTTGAAGTGTTACTTTAGAAGGCAGGATCGCGTAGGTGAAAATATACTGACCTGAATGTCATAAAATTGTGGGTTCATACCCTGGCTCTGCTACTTATTATGTATGGACTCCTGAGTGAACTACTGATCACCCTAAATCTTAGTTTTTTCTCAATCTCAAATAAAAACTTCTTAGGGTACTGATGAAGAGCTGATATGTGTAAAGTACATGGGATGTAGTTTCTTCTTGTTCCTTTATTTCCTTTGGGTCTAGCCTGATTTCTTCTTGATTGAATTAACATGATTTCTCAATGACTTGCATATCAGATCAGCTTGGCAAAATTTTCATGTGCTCCAGATAGAATATCATTTAGAACATTTGTCCTTTGGATCTGGTTCATGCATTATTTAAAAAGCAAGCATAATTTGTTGATGAGATTAAATGTGTAGAATCTAAATATTAAAATATTAAAATCCATTTTCTATCAAAGGTAGTCTGACTCTGAAATTGTTTCTTAGTATTGAGAGAAAGATACTAAGTCATACTCACCCCTCTGAGACCAGTAGGATCAGGTGTCACCAGTCTGGGGTAAGGGTATCCTTAGATCTCTGCAGCTGCAGGTCAATACAACTTCAATACAGTACAGTGTAATACAATACAATGAGACATGATATAATAAAAATTTAGTAGAGGAGGAATGTTTTGAATAGTATTTACTCAAAGCAATATATGTGAGTCTACCACTCACATCCACTTTCTTATTTTCCCTTCAGTTCTCAATTCCCTGTAAAATGATTTTGGTACTCTCTGCTTTATTGAGACCATTTTGAAAAGTAGCACATAATCTCCAAACTGGTAAATATTGGGAGAATCTTTCAGTCCTGTACTCACCTGCTGAATTTCATACTACATATAATACCTGAATTTTTCTATCATGATTTTCATAAACTACTCTGGTTTTTACTATCTCTTTTTTTTTTTTTTTTTTTTTTTTTTTTTGAGACGGAGTCTCGCTCTGTCACCCAGGCTGGAGTGCAGTGGCCGGATCTCAGCTCACTGCAAGCTCCGCCTCCCGGGTTCACGCCATTCTCCTGCCTCAGCCTCCCGAGTAGCTGGGACTACAGGCGCCCGCCACCTCGCCCGGCTAAGTTTTTGTATTTTTAGTAGAGACGGGGTTTCACTGTGTTAGCCAGGATGGTCTCGATCTCCTGACCTCGTGATCCGCCCGTCTCGGCCTCCCAAAGTGCTGGGATTACAGGCTTGAGCCACCGCGCCCGGCCCGGTTTTTACTATCTCTTTAACTGATCTCTGTTGCTCTGTTTAGGAGTCTCTCTCCCTATGCTTATCTTCTTTTCATTACCTTTCCACCAGGATTCATTTTCAGCCCACCATTCTTTTCAATGTGTGTTCTCTCTCTTGAGATGGCCTCAGTTTCAACCATGGTCTATGGGACTACTTTATTGATGTATTGAGTCCCGCCTCTCTACTAAGCTTAATAAATCTTTGTGAATGGATCTTAATTGTATGTCTCCACCTAGGATGTATGATTGGGGCCTTCTAGTGCAGAAACAGTCCATTTAGTGCAGAAACTGTTTGTGCACAGTTCAGAACATTCAGAGCACTACTGACACACTGTTGTGGCAGACCTTGTTATTGGTCTCCTTAATCTCTATTTCTTCACGTATCTTGCTACAGAAAGTTCATTTCATTTGGGGTGTCAAAATATCAAAACTTGGCCAATATGACATAAAGGAACTCTCCCACAGATTCCAGAAAGCTTTACTTTTTTGATATAGGCATTACACTTGTTTCTGTTCTTTCTTCCTGGAATGAAAGCCAGGGAAGCAATTGTCATGGTGATACAATGAAGTGACTATAAGGATGCGAGCCATGCATCAAGGGACAGAGCAGCCTGGCCCATTGATGGAGCTTCTGCATCAACCCTGTACTCCTATATTAGATATAATTAATTTCAGCTTTGGGAAAAATAAAATCAAAATAACAGTGGCATAACAAAATAAAAGTTGATATCTCTTTTATGTTAATGAAGTCTAGGAATGAACAGTCCAGGATTGGTACAGCAACTCCTATCATTAGGCACTCAGACTCCTTGAATTTTGTTGTATAGTCACATAATCTAGCCATTATATCTACAATTTAATTCATGACCAAGAAAGGACAAAAGAAGGACATAATGTTTTCCTTTAAAAATACTTTCTGAAGTCACACAGGACATTTCTATTTACATCTTTCAGCCAGAAATTAGTCATACAGTCATACTTAACTGTAAGGTAGCCATGTGTTCGGCTAAAAATAATGAATGTTATTGCAAAGAAAGAAGGCAAGAAAATTGGGGGCCGTAATTAGTTATCTCTGCCCCCAACTGTATATCTTTGACTTTTTGATAAATAAATTAAAAAATTACTCCTCATTTGACTAGACCTTTTAAGATTCCATTACATGCAGCCAAATGCAATCCTTAATTAATTCAGAATTTGAATCCTGGAATAGGTACTGAAAGTAACACAAGATAAAATGTGGGATTGACTGAAGGAAGACAGTGGGGGCATTGGGCAATACAGTCTCATGGTGCATTCTGGAAAATTTGTGATGATGCTTCTGTAGAATTAGATAAAACTGCTGCGTGCTGTATTTTAGGAAGCAGACCATATGCCTCCCTTGGCTTTGCCATTAGGAAAAAATGATAGGACAGTTCAGACTCCTGGGGTGTGTGGGTTACTTTATTGTCACTCTCATCAGGCCATTTTACAAGTAAAGAGGGAAGAGTTGTTTTAATCATTTATTGTGGTATAATAAACCACTCTAAAACTAAGCACTTCAAAACAGCAATTGCTATCTCTTACAGTTCTTGTGGATTGACTAGGCTTGGGTGAGTGATTTTCTCATAGGATTGCTCATATGATTTTATGTCAGAAGATGAATAAGACTGAAGTTTTGATTGGCCTGGACGTCCAAGAGGGCTTTTTCTTTTCCATATCTGGTGCTTTAGCTAGGGTGACTTGGCCAGCCTGGGAGCTGGGAGCCTCTTTCTTCAGGTAGCTTCTCCTTGTGGCTTGTTGGTGTGATCAGACCCAACACCAGGTCGTGGGGGCGAGGAAGTCTGGCGGAGTCAAAGGATTGAGAAAAAGACAGTTTGAGAGAGAGAAGTGGGACCAGGGGGCCATCGTGATCATGGAGGCTGTGAAGGCCCTGAGCTCTGGGAGCCCACGTTATTTATTGGTAATGTGGAGGTAAAAAGGGCAGGTGCATGATCTACAGCTGTGATGGTTTAGCATTTATAAGGAACATATTCTGCTACTTGAGATAATGGGAATACAATTGATCTAGGAGCCTAGGAAGACTAGAAGCAAGCAGCCAGCAAGTCTAGACACATTCCAGAGGACATTATGTCAGACATGCAAGCCCTGCCTCAGCTTTCCTCCCAATACTCAGCTTTTCCCCCCGACAGTGGCTAACATGGGATTTCTCAAAGCAATGATCATCTCAGGGTAGTCATGCTTCTTCCATAATCATTGACCCACAAATAAAGTATATGAGAGACCCAACTGGAAGCCACTAGGCTTCTAATGACCTAGCCTTCAAAGACATGCAGCATCACTTTTGTCCCATTTTATGGTCAAAAGTGAGTTAACTAAGTTAACCTAGATTCAAAGAACGGGAGCTGTACAAGTTTGTGAATACCCGAAAGGGTGATTTACAGGTATACCTCGTTTCATTGCACTTTGCTTTATTGTGCTTCACAGATACTACATTTTTCACAAATTGAAGGTTTGTGATAACCCTTGTGTCAAGTAAGTCTACTGGTGCCATGTTTCCAACAGCATGTGCTCACTTCATGTTTCTGTGTCACATTTTTGCAATTTTCACAATATTTCAAAGTTTTCCATTACTATTATGTCTGTTACAATGATGTGTGATCAGTTATCTTGCTGATCAGAAGGCTCTTACTGCTGGGAAGGATGTAAAATGTTATTAAAATCTCTGGTAACTAATTTGGCACTGTTTTATAAAGCTGAATGTGTGCCTACCCTAAAAAACTAACAAGTTCATGTCTGTTATTTGAAGAAACTTGCACATGTGCACCTAAAACTATGTGTAAGGTAGTTCACAGCATCATTGCTTGTGTTGGAAGAAAAGCGGAAATTACCCAAATATCATCAAAAGAAGAATGAATACATAAATTCCTAAATACTTAAACAGTGGAAAATTGCCCATCAGTGAAAGTCAATGAATTACAGCTATGTGAAACAATATAGATAATATCTTACAAAATTGAATTTTTTAAAAGCATGTTGCTGAAGACTTCATACTGTCTGATATTTTTATAATACAAAAAAGCAAAATTATACAATATATTGTTTAGGTATACCTACCTATGTGAGAAAACTACTTTAAAGAACCAGTGACATCATGAACATGAAATTCAGGTGGCTGCTAATCTTTGCAGGGGAGAGAAAAGGGATGGGAATGGGCAGGAACACGTAGGTGATTTTAATATAAAAGTAAGATTCAAATTCTTATGTTGAGTGGTTTAGGTTTATGCTTT
Organism: Theropithecus gelada; assembly: GCF_003255815.1. Classification (NCBI taxonomy): domain Eukaryota; kingdom Metazoa; phylum Chordata; class Mammalia; order Primates; family Cercopithecidae; genus Theropithecus; species Theropithecus gelada. The sequence continues at coordinate 110,934,139 of NC_037676.1, forward strand.
AAGCTCACACATACGTCACAATTCTTTTGTATGTGTAAAGCATTTCATAATAAAACACTTTTAAATTAATATACTTTATGTACTGATATGAAATGCTGTTTAAAATACATCATCAAGTAAGCCAGCTATAAGGGTTTGTTTGGGACAGCCATGGTTTACACCTGGCATAATTGCTAAGTGCAGCATTTTTCTCCCTCAGATCAGCCCAACTGAAATGTAAATTATATGTTTACCTTTTTTTTTTTTTTTTTTTTGAGACGGAGTCTCGCTCTGTCGCCCAGGCTGGAGTGCAGTGGCCAGATCTCAGCTCACTGCAAGCTCCGCCTCCCAGGTTTTCGCCATTCTCCTGCCTCAGCCTCCCGAGTAGCTGGGACTACAGGCGCCCGCCACCTCGCCTGGCTAGTTTTTTGTATTTTTTAGTAGAGACAGGGTTTCACCGTGTTAGCCAGGATGGTCTCGATCTCCTGACCTTGTGATCCGCCCGTCTCGGCCTCCCAAAGTGCTGGGATTACAGGCTTGAGCCACCGCGCCCAGCCATGTTTACCCTATTTTTAAGTAAAAAAAATTACAAGATGTAGAATGATGTTTATATTATGCTTCCGCTCATGTAATATGACCTAATCAAAAATATACAAATAAAACTTTAGGGAACAAATAAGAACATTAGTTATAGTTAACATGTTGAAGAAGAGGACATATGGAAACTACTTGGGAAACAAGGATACCTTACTAATGGATAACAGTTAATATCTGTGGAGCAGGACTTGGAAGACAGGAGTGAGAAACTTTTCTCTGTAGATCGTTTTGGTCTATTAGAATTTTGTGCCCTTATTCACAATAGCAAACACATTGAATCAACCTAAATGCCCATCATTGACAGATTGGATAAAGAAAACATGGTACAAATATACTATGAAATACTATGCAGCCATAAAAATGAATGAGATCATGTCTTTTGTGGGAACATGGATGGAGTTAGAGGCTATTATCTGTAGCAAACTAACGCAGGAACAGAAAACTAAATACTGCATGTTCTCACTTATAAGTGGGACGTGAATAATGAGAACTCATGAAAACAAAGAACGGAGCAACAGACACTGGGGTCTACTTGAGGGTTGAAGGTGGGAGGAGGGAGAGGAGCAAAAAAAAAAACTATTGGGTACGAGGCTTACTACCTGGGTAATAAAATAATCTGTACAACGAACCCCTGTGACATGAGTTTACTTATACAATGAATCTTCACATGTACCTCTGAAACTAAATTAAAAGTAAAAACAAAAAACAAGAAACAATTTCACAGCATATAAAAAATAATTTTGTGCCTTATGCATGTATTACCTATTTGGATAAGCAATTTAAAACAGCAAAATTCATTTTTAATGCAATGTGATCCATGCCAAGATAGCTATTACCACACCAGCTTTCATTTATTAGATTCTTATTTTGTATGAAGCACAGTTCTCAACACTGTGGCTACATTAGATTCTGACAGCAAATCTAAGACATAAGTAGCACTACTACTAGCTGTGTGACTCTGAAAAGTTGCCTCATTTCTTCTGTGAAACTATTCTTATTCTATCCTATTTATACTATTCTTTTTCCTGCCCATTCTGTGATGTCACATATGTTAACTGTTAAGCATTTGCTAAGGCAGTAGCTATAGTAGAAAGTGTTCCGGATTCGAAGTCCTGAGATCTCTTGCTCAGCTACTTACCATCTATATACACCTGAGCAAGTTGCGTTGGCTCTCTGAGAAAGCCTGGATTTTTCACTATAAAATAGATACAACATGCCTTCTAATTTTACAGGCTTCTGTGTGAAACAAATGAAGGCAGAAAGTGGAAGTGGGTTAGAAACCAGAATGCATCATGCAAATATGAGTTACTATTATTATTAATGACCGAGTGTAACATTTCTATCAGGAAAGCCATAAATCAATAGAGATGTTGTAACTGAAAACTTGAAGACCTTTTTTTTTTCCGTTCAGCACAAGTGCCGTTTCCTCCTTGCTTGTTGCTTTATATAGTCGATAGTTTTATGCATAGCAACAGCCTTGAAACAGATCCACAAGAACATAATGAATGTACTTTAAGCAGAAAATGTTAAATGATCTACGTCTTTTGTTCCGGGCTAGACCTCAATTAATTCCGGAGGTGGTTTTTCTCAGTTGAAACAAAAGCGAAAAACCTGATGTTGTTTACTGTACATGAATAAATTCAAAATTTGGTGATAAAATGGTAATATAAGTTGAATTGTGGCCTTTTCTCTTAAGAAAGTATACTGACAATATTCCCACAGAATTTATTTAGCTTAACTCTCTTCTTTTGTATAATTTGAAAGCTGCTTCTTTTCCTTCTTCTTGCAGCAAAACAACTATGTGAAATACTGCATTACAACAGCAGAAAAAGGCCTTTCCAGAAATTAAACCGAAAAAATGTGGAAGAATTTGATTTTATTGATTAGAAAAAAATAACATCACTGAAAAATATATGCCAAGTGTTCTAGAACTAAAAATCTTTCAATTCCATATCTATAATGATGGAATGCTTGAAAGGAGAAAAGAGGCAAAATATATAGCGTTCTTGTTGATATAGCACTGTAAAGTTACCTGGCAGACTTGTCTAGGGTTTGGCGTATTTTAGTTTCTCTTGGCTCTTATGATAGCGAAACCCAGGAAAATCTTCTAGAGAGTTTTTCTAATTGGTGATTTTAAAAAATCAATTTATAATATCAATAGGCTCAGACAACTCAGTTTATTTTTGCACAAAGTTTTATTTTTCTCTCAATAGGGTCCCATTCTTCCCATCTCCTCCACAGCCTCTCACCTCCCTCCAGGGGCACTCTGCTGAGTAGCTTTCCAAGGGGAGAAAGAATGTTTGAAAATGTGGGGGAAGATGTGAATTGCAGCCCACATGAAAATCTTTATTTAGATAGTTTTTATCTAGGGATTTAAAAAATGCCAACCAAGGTACTCAATCCTATTTTCTTAGCAGAAGCAAGAGAATAAAAGAAGGAGGTGGGCAATGTTTAGTGTACCTGCACCCTGGGAGGTATGCAACATTTCCTCTTATTTTACATGAAACTTTGTGATTTTACTGTTATCCTATATTCAGGGCTCACAGCATCAACTACAAGAGCTTGCCGGTGGCAAATTCTGAGTGTGGGTTTTGGTGTCAACCTGACCTCACTTCAGATTCAGATTGAGTATTTTTAGGCCAGATAATTGGACTGCCTCAGCAGAAATGACCAGAATTTTCCCTACTCAAAATAACCGAAACAAAACAAGACAAAATTTCAAATAATAATAGTAACAACCAAAATGAGTAACTGAGAAAAAAGTCTCAATCATCAAGGTTTATTAAGCTAGCTTTAGGGTGCCTCCAGGAAAAACACGAGACACAGGCACATCTGTGGCTGTTTTTACTAAGAGATTTTTAGGAGGTTTAGTATTTACACATTTCCTTAAAGGGGGAAAGGCAGGTATGAAGAAGGGCAGGTAGGGAGGTAAAGTGAACAGTTGCATTCCTGTGAGACGCATTAGTGCATAGTACATCTACATTTTACATAAGAGAAAGTGAATATTTGAAGATAAAAGGAGATTAAAAGGAAAAGTCAATTATGCAGATGTCTCTGGGCAGGTAGGAACGAGTCTTGTCTTTGTTTTACACCTGGGAAGATAAGCTTGTAATTGACATTATCAGTGTGGAAATGAACAGGCTTTAGTTTTAGGAGCTAGACTTAGACTGTAGGCCTAAAGTTACAATTAGCATGCCCTTGTTTATGGGAGTACAGCAAAGAATTTACTTATGAGTGATCTGTGGAGGCAACCCTTTGTAGATGTCTGAGGCCTTCTCCCTTTCCCTGGGAATCTGGCTGATGGATAATGTTGGTAACAGCTATTCATTTGAAAAAGGGCGTTGCATGACTCAGCCTCCCAGCTTAATCTTCCCTTTTGCATAAGAAGTTTGGGGGACCTCAGATTTTTTATTTTCCTTTATGATAGTAACCACATTTAGAGCAAAATGGTCTAAATGTATGTGTACTATAATGGAAAGAGATTCCATTTGAGGTCACAAGGTCTGCATTTAGTTTTCTAGGATAAGCACTCACAAGCAAGGTAACCTTAAACTCTTCAGCCTCTTTCTTCATCTGTTCAGTTGGGGGGACCACTCTCCTAATTTCCCCATAGGTTCCTGTGCAGATGAAACAGTGGTAATTCTCAGTGGTTGGCAAACGTTTTCCATGAAAGGCAAGAGTAAATATGCAGGTCTTGCTGGTAATTATGGTCTCTGTTGTAACTACTTAACTCTGTTGTTGGAGGGCAAAAGCAGCTATAGACAATATGTGAACAAGTGTGTCAGTGTCCAATAAAACTTAACTTATGAACACTTTTGTGTTCATAAGCATTTGAATTTTATATATATTTTACATTTCAAAAAAAGCTATTTTTTTCTTTTGATTTTTCCCCCAAGCATTTAAATATGTAAAAATCATTCTTAACTCCTGGCCATACAGAAACAGCTGCTGGGCTGGATTTGTCTCACGGGTTGTAATTTGCTGACCCTGGTGTATATCAAAGCACTTAATAAACGTACATATATGTAAGTAGTTGCTAAGTTGTGTAAAATCATAGTGGAATATCTAAGGTCCATTTAAATTTCATATTTACATTCTTTGTCACTCCAAACTTGATGAGATTCCTGCTTGCCGTGTCTGTGACATTTCAATGTTGTCCCAAGGAAAATCATTTAAGAGGGGAGGCTATTTTGACTGAAAGAGTTCCAGTTGCATTTCCCATCCAGAGATAAATGGTTGAAGAATCAGTCAGCATTTGAAATTACATGAACTATTGACTTGTCTCAAAAGCATGAAGCATCCTGGTTTTCCCTAGATAATGCAGACACCCCTTTTATATGTTGCATGTGCACCATCACAGAACCTCTCACACTGAGCTGTGATTGTCTGCTTAGGTTTTGGTATCCCAATAAATTATGAGCTTCACAAAGGTAGAAATTAAGCACTAGTACCTCCTGGCAAAGGTATTTGTTTATTTATGCCAGTGATATTATAATTTATAATAAAAATATATATTTGGTCCTCATCTAGTTACTGGCACAGAGCTCCTAAAACCCTTGGAATTTCCAAAGTGGTGTCTTTCATGCGCGTATAAGATGACTGGTGTCTAGGGGCTCCTAAATAGCCTCAGGATGGGGGCTGGTTACCAGGGGAACAAACCATTTGATTAGAGGGTTGGAACTTTCACCGCTGGGGAGGGGAGAGGGTCTGGAGATTGAGACCATCACTAATGGTCAATTATTTAATCAATTATGCCTTCACAATGAAATCACAATGAAATCTCAGTAAAATCTCAAAAGGACAGGGTTCAGAGAGCTTCCAGGCTGTTGAGCACCTGGAGGTGATGGGAGGGTAGTGCGAGTCTGGAGAGGGCATAGAAGTCCCACGTCCTTTTCCTCATGCGTTGCACTATACATCTCTTCCTTCTGGTTGTTCCTGATTTATATCTTTCTATAATATACTGCTAATCTAGTAAGTAAATTGTTGTCTTGAGTTCTATGAGCCAATCTAGCAAATTGTTGAGTCTCAGTACGAGGTCAGGGGAATCTTGAATTGATAACCACACAGTCAGGAGCACAAGTCACAACCTGGACTGAAGTGGACACAGTCTTGTGGGACTGAGCCCTCAACCTGTTGGGATCTGATGCTATCTCTAGGTAGATAGTGTCCAAATTGAGTCAAATTTTGGGACACCCAGCTGATGTCAGGGAATTGGTCTGTGTGTCGGGGGGAAACCCATACATCTGGTGCCAGATGTGTTTTGTTTTTTTTTTTTTTTTGAGACGGAGTCTTGCTCTGTCGCCCAGGCTGGGGTGCAGTGGCCGGATCTCAGCTCACTGCAAGCTCCGCCTCCCAGGTTTACGCCATTCTCCTACCTCAGCCTCTCGAGTAGCTGGGACTACAGGCGCCCGCCAACCCACCCGGCTAGTTTTTTTGCATTTTTTAGTAGAGACGGGGTTTCACCGTGTTAGCCAGGATGGTCTCGATCTCCTGACCTTGTGATCCGTCCGTCTCGGCCTCCCAAAGTGCTGGATTACAGGCTTGAGCCACCGCGCCCGGCCAACCAGATGTGTTTTGTGTGAGCATATAGTGAAACAACCAAGGGTTTTCTATACAATGTTCCTTTCTAGCTAATGAAGGATTTACAGAGCTGGCAAGAATACAGGAAAAAAAAAAAAGCAGATACACTAGATGGAGGAGTCAGGGTAAATGTGAAACGTGGGAGTTAAAATGATAAAGCTAAAGGTAAGAGTATCACAGAGAAGTATGTACCACTTGATCCTGCATGTGGCCAGCCCACTTGCCCTATGAACTCCAACAGCAAAAGCATACTTCTCTCTCTCTCTCTTTCGTTTTTTAAATTGCCAACTTTTAAGTTCAGGGGCACATGTGCAGGTTCGTTACATAGATAAACGTGTGCCATAGTGGTTTGCTGCACAGATCATCCCATCACCCAGGTATTAAGCACAGCATCCATTAGCTATTCTTCCTGATCCTCTCCCTCCTCCCACCCCCTGCCCTCCAACAGGCCCCAGTGTCTGTTGTTCCCCCCATGTGTTCATGTGTCCTCATTATTTAGCTCCCACTTATAAGTGAGAACATACAGTATTTGGCTTTCTGTTCCTGTGTTAATTTGCTAAGGATAATGGCCTCCAGCTCCATCCATGTCCCTGCAAAGGACATGATCTCATTCCTTTTTATGGCTGCATAGTATTCAATGATGTATATGGACCATATTTTCTTTATCCAGTCTATCACTGATGGGTATTTAGGTTGATTCCATCTTTGTTATTGTGAATAGTGCTGCAATGAACATATGCATGCATCTGTCTTTATAGTAGAAGAATGTATATTCCTTTGGGTATATAACCAGTAATGGGGTTGCTAGGTTGAAAGATATTTCTGCCTTTAGGTCTTTGAGGAATCGCCACACAGTCTTCCACAATGGTTGAACTAATTTACACTCCCACCATCTGTGTAAAAGTGTTGCTTTTTCTCCACTACTTCATTAAGCACCTGTTGTTTATTGACTTTTTAGTAAAAACCATTCTGACTGGCGTGAGATTGTATCTCATTGTGGTTTTGATTTGCATTTCTCTAATGGTCAGTGATGTTGAGCTTTATTTCATGTTTGTTGGCCACATATATGTCTTCTTTTTAGAAGTGTCTATTTATGTCCTTTGCCCACTTTTAAATGGAGTTGCTTGTTTTTTTCTTGTACATTTGTGTAAGTTCCTGGTAGCTGCTGGATATTAGACCTTTGTCAGATAGATAGATTGTAAAAATGTTCTCCCATTGTGTAGGCTGTCTATTTACTCTGTTGAGAGTTTCTTTTGCTGTGGAGAAGCTCTTTAGTTTAATTAGATCCAATTTGTCAATTTTTGATTCTGTTGCAATTGCTTTTGGCATCTTCATCATGAAATCTTTGCCCATACCTATATGGCATGGTATTATCATAGGTTTTCTTTTAGGGTTTTTTTTTTTCCATAGGTTTTTTCTTTTTATATAGTTTTGGGTTTTACATTTAAGTCTTTAATCCATTTGAGTTGATTTTTGTATATGATGTAAGAAAGGGTTCCAGTTTCAGTTTTTCTCATGTGGCTAGCCAGTTCTCCCAGCACCATTTATTAAATAGAAAATCCTTTCCCCATTGCTTATTCTTATCAAGTTTGTCAAAGATCAGATGGTTGTAGGTTTGAGGTCTTATTTCTGGTTCTCCATTCTGTTCCATTGGGCTGTGTGTTTGTTCTTGTACCATACATGTGGTGCCAGATGGGTTTTATGTGAGAATATAGTGAAAATATAGAGAATATGCTGTGTTGGTTACTGTAACCCTCTAGTATCACTTGAAGTCAGGTAGTGTGACAACTCCAGTTTCTTTTTGCTTAGAATTGTAGAATTGCCTTGGCTATTTGGGCTCTTTTTTGGTTTCATATGAATTTTAAAATAGTTTTTTTTCTAATTCTGTGAAAAATCTCAATGGTATTTTAATGGGAATAACATTGAATCTCTAAATTGCTTTGGGCAGTATGGCCATTTTCAAGATATTGATTCTATCCATGAGCATGATTCCTATCCATGAGCATGGAATATTTTTCCATTTGTTTGTGTCATCTCTGATTTCCTTGAGCAGTGGTTTGTAGTTCTCCTTGAAGAGGTCGCACTTCCTTTGTTATCTGTGTTCCTAGATATTTTATTCTTTTTGTGGAAATTGTGAATGGTAGTTCATTCGTGATTTGGCTCTTGGCTTGACTGTTGTTGGTGTACAATGATGCTAGCAATTTTTGCACATTGATTTTATATCCTGAGACTTTGCTGAAGTCGCTTATCAGCTTAAGAAGCTTTTGGACTGAGACAATGGAGTGGTCTAGATATAGGATCATGTCATCTGCTATAGGATCATGTCATCTGCAAACAAATATAGTTTCACTTCCTCTCTTCCTATTTGGATGCCCTTTATTTCTTTCTCTTGGCCAGAACTTCCAATACCATGCTGAATAGGAGTGGTGAGAGAGGGCAATCTTGTCTTGTACTGGTTTTCAAGAGGAATGAGAAGCACACTTCTCAATGTGGGGCTGTATCACATGTACCCATGATCTGAAGACACACTTGGAGTACCTTGACTGCTCTCCAGACATTATTAGAAAAGATGGTGAAAGCATTTGGGAGATGATGTCAGATTAGTAATCACAGATACCTATATTCTCTGGTCTTGCAAGATGATGTCTTGGCCTAGAGCTGAAAGGTAGGTAGTCCGTCTTCAAAGTCTCCCTGCTTCTCCTTTCATGACCTCTCCTCTGCTCGTTTCCAACCTGTGCCACACCTCACAGGCCTCTGATCTTAGCTCTCTGTTAGCTAATTACTACTGATATCTGTTAACTTATGATCCTTTTCAGCAGCATTTTCAAAATCTTAAACTGCTCCAAGGGAAATGAAAAGTCTTCATGGCAAAACAAGTTTGAAAACTTTGAAAATCCAGGTCCCGCTCTGAGAATCACAATCGGTACCTACACAGATGTATAAAGCCTCTGAACATTCCACAGTAAAGTGACTTGTGTAAACATTGTTTCACCCAGCATAGCTCAAATGTATTTAATTATGGAAATTCATTTTAGATAACACCTATTAACATCTCATGGATTAGTTTTCTCCATATTCTAACTCACTTCAATTGAGCAAACACATTTACAGAAACTACTTGCTGCATCAAGGAATTCATAAGTGAGAGCAGTGATTCTTCCCTTTGTTCCAGGTACTTAGGCATGAATGGAGCAGGAGAGGGCTCTCCCCTACCCACTAGGAATGTTGGGTGATGGTTTGGCAATTATGACATTGTCTCTCTAAAAGTGATAAATTGGGAGTCGGCACCAGGGACAGGCCATTTCCTGATAGTCCACAGCTGTTGTACTAAAGTGTTAATTGAACGCAGACACCAGGGAGAAGAAACTTCCTGGGCATACACATTAAGAGACAAAATGGCAGAATATGATGTTCTGGGGTGTTCTGAAAAAGGAGGAGAATCTCAGATGGGCATGCGTACAACTGCCTAAACATACTGCACATACTCACCTTCCAAGGGTAAGGAGGGCACTGCACATGTGGGCAGCCCACACTAAAGGGAGAATCTCGGGAATGGGGCTGCCTATAAAGTCCTTGGATCAAAGTTAAATACTGCACTTGAGCTTGGTGTCTGCTTGGGTCTCTTCCAAGCATATTTTCCATTTCTCTCTTTCTTGTTCTAAAGCCTTTTAAATAAACTTCCACTCCTGCTCTGAAATTTGCTTTGGTCTCTTTTTCTGCCCTATGCCCCTTAGTCAAATTCTTTCTTCTGAGGAGGCAAGAATTGAGATTACTACCGACCCGTATGGATTCACCACCAGTAACCTGGATACCTTCCACCAGTAATGCCTTCATGGACTTTAGAGTCTAGCAAAAAATAACCCACTTTGGGGACAGATGCCTTACAATATTATTCCTTATGGTATATGAATGCTAACAGAATCGCTTTTAACAATTAAGCTGTTTGCACAATGTCCCCCACAAAAAGGATTCTTTAGGGTTAAAATATTTTAGGCTCCATGATAAGCTTCAAGGAAGAGAAGATACTTTTAGGGAGGGGCCGAAGTCCAGTATTTCTTAGACCACATTATACATTGTGCATCTCATTCCACTTAGCTATAAATACACTTTGTAGCACAGTAGAAATGCCATTGAACTTGGATCAGGAGATGGAATTTGAATCCTGGCTCTGTTGCACATTCTTTTTTGCCTTGCATCCAAATAATGTCATGGTTTTATATTTAGAAAACACAAGAGAATATACCTCTAACTGCTAGATACTATAAAAGAATGCAGGATGGACATTGGTTACAAATTTATATGTAAAAATCAATAGCTGTATGTTATACTGACAATAACTGGTTAGCAAATTTAATGGGAGGTAAGCTCTCCTTTATAACAGCAACAAAAAACATAAACGAGAGCTAAATAAAACAAGAAATGTTCAGAATCAAAACAAATAAATAAAAAAACTCAAATTTTTCTGTTAACAACAACAAAAAATCTAAACAAACTTACCTAGACTGAAGGGAATAAAATACTTTGATCTTAGGAAACAATAAATTTCCCCTAAATTCATCTCTGTAGATGATATACTGTCAATCAGAATTACAAGAGGATTTTGGAGAACATACAAAATTATTCTAAAATGTGTAAACAGCTAGGACAATGTTGAAAAGGAAGAGGAATGCGGGGAACTTGCCTTACCAGATGCCATTAGGAAACTTTATTAAAGAGAAAGAGGAAGCTGCACGGATGCTTGGGACTATAGTCATGAATACAACAACAGTGCCTGGGCAATCAATTAATGTTGAATGAATGAATGAATGAATGACAACTCTTACCTTATACAAAAACATAGCTAGTCCGTCGCTTCTAAATGATGAAAAGGACGAGACAATATTAAAGATGCAGCAGTAAAGAGCACTGGATCTGAAGCTAAACTCTGGGTCTGAATCCTGGTTCCACTACTTGCCAGCTCAGTGGCCTTAATTAAATTTCTTAACCTCTCAGTGCCTTGCTTTTCTCATCTCTGAGATAACAACAGTTCTTTACAAGGGATGACAACAGTTCTTACTTCATACGGCTGTTGAGAGTAAATGCATTATCCACCTAAAGGCTGTGTCTAGCACAGAATAAGCTCTCAGGAAATATTTATTGAATGAAAAAGGAAAGGACAGAAAATTATAAATGTAGCCCCTGGTCAAAGGTCAATGATATGGCATCTCACATTTAAAAATTTGCTGTCACTGCAGCAAGTATGCTTCACTGTCCACAAGTATGATCTAACAAGTCAATCTCAACATGTTAAACCTCCCTTCATCCCAACTGTGTACCTGTAAACTAACAACCTAATTGCATGATTTCAACCAAACCTTATTGTAACTTCAAACTGATTTTTCTCTAGATTCTTATATAACAATTTCTGTCATTTCAAATACATCAGTCTCTGCCAACAACCTCATATTCTTCACCTTGTTTACTCTTTATTCCCACTCCAACTGTTCTTACACTTTTCTAAGCATCTACCTCTCTTCCTTTCTCCAAATACATCTCCTCCTTAGAAATTTGCTTCATTTCTTATCTGTCTTAGAAATAATGTCTTTCTTGTCAGGATCACTGGCCCTTTTTTATTTATCTTGCACTTATAATGAAAATCCTATAAGTGAGCAGCTAAAAGGAGGACACATTGGTGTCACTAAAAGTTTGTTACTTTCCAACCTCAGTTTTCCTTTTCGGAACACACAGTCATACTTTTGCCACATTCTTCTCTCTTCAATTTCTCATATATTTCAGCTTGTGTTCAATTTTCTAAGCTGCTTCATTTCTGAGACAATCTTTTGAACATTTTGATTCATCTCTTAATTTTCTGGAGTTTTTGATCAAGTAGTCTTTCAAGAATGACTTATAGGCATTTTATTTCTTGAATCCTTTCATGTTTAAGAATGCCATGGGAAAAATATCTTGGCTGAATATAATATTCTTAGATTATGAGCTCTCACATTCAGAATTTAGTGAACATAGCTTCATTATCTTTTGGCATTGAATGTCTGTATACTGAAATTTGATGCCAGCCTAATATTTCCCCCAGTAGGTATTTTTCTTATTATGCCTGGATGTCTAAAAATAAATAGCCTCATGATATGCCATGGTGTTGAGCATTTGCCATCAAAATATCTTGCCATGCTGTTTTAAATGTTTGGAATGAAATCATCCTAAAAATCAAAAAAAGGGGCCTATGTGCCCTTTGGATGGCAACTTTAGGCATTTCTTCATTTGAAATAATTTGCTTATTTTATCTTTCAATAATTTCTGTTTCATCTGCTGAGTTTCATACTTCAGGGACATCAATTACACTTACTAAAGACCTGGTTTGCCAATTCCAGCTATCAGATTTACTCCGGCTGCTTTAATGTTTGTCCTTTTCCTCTGTAGTTGGGAGCTTATTCTGTCTTTATCAGCACTTCCATATTCAGACATGTCTACTCTGTTTTGTACTGCTTTAAAATGATGTGTGAGTTTATCATCTTGGAATTTTTATTTATTTCATCTGCTCTTTGTTCCTCTACTCCTCTTTTATTGCATTTATTTGGTGAATCAAGTGTATTTTGTATCTACTTTACCCCTTCTTCTTATGTTTTCAGCTGTATCTCACTATCTTGCTTTATAGTGGATCTCAAACTTCAGAATGCATAAAAATTATCTGGAGTGTTTGTTAAACCACATATTGCTAGGCCCAACCTTAGAGTTTCTGATTTAAAAAGTAGGAGGTAGGAGCTGAGAATTTGCTTATCGTAACAAGTTCTGAAGCTCATATATTGGGAACCACTTCTCTACAGAATAAAATATTCATCTTTGAATTATCATAGTCTACTATCAGGTAATCTTATTCCACCATGTAAGCAATGTTAAGAAACCAAAGACAAAATTAATTGTATCTCCTACTCCCCTTTGTGTTTTTGTTGACATGTATTTTATTTCAACAAATGCTAACATTCCATATGTGGTTATTATTTTCATTTTATACTGTTAATAGATTTTTAAATAAATGTTAAAATATATTCAAGATAAAAATAATAAACACATATTTTACATTTACCTATATGGTAGACACAGCCTTAGGGTGCTCCTTATCATGATCCTGGACTCCTGGTCTTCATGTCCTTGTGTGATCCCTTCCACTTGAGAGTAGGCAGAAGCTATGACTTGCTTCTAGCCAATAGAATATGGCAAACATGATAGGATGTCACTGGGTGATTTTGTTACATTATGTAGGATTCTGCCTTGCTAGCAGACTATTCTAAAGACTCTTCTTGCCAAGTTTATGAAGTTAATGGCTGTATTACTCAGGGTTCTCCAAAGAAACAGAGCCAATAGGATGGATAGGTAGATAGGTAGGTAGGTAGGTAGACAGAGTTTTATTACGAGAAATTGGCTCATGTGTTTTGGAGGCTAAGTTCAACAATTCACCATCTGCAAGCTGAAGACCCAGGAAAGTACATGATATAGTTCAGTCCAAGTCTGAGGGCCTAATCCAGGGGAGATGACAGTGTAAGCCTCAGTCTGAGGGCAGAAAAGATGGATGTCCCAGCTTAGGAGTCAGACAGAGTGGGCAATCTCTTCTTTCCTCTGCCTTTTTGTTCTATTCAGGCCCACAATGGATTGGATGATGCCCACTCCTATTTGGGAGAGCCATCTGCCTTCTCAGTCCACCGATTCAAATGCAGGTCTCATACAGAAACATTCTCATGGACACACCCAGTAATAATGTTTAGCCAAAATATCTGGGCACCCTGTGGTCCAGTTAAGTTGACACATAAAATTTACCATCACAGTGATTACATAGCAAGAAACTGCAGGCTGTCTCCAGGAACACTGCAGTCAAGGGCCCGCCTTCAGTCTGATCATCCCAAGGAAATGAATTCTGCTAACTAACTACCTGAATGAGGCTTGAAGCAGATTCTTCCAGTCAGTAATCCAAATGAGAAAGCAGCCTGGCTGATACCTTGATTGCAGCCTCTAGGACCCTGATTTGAGGACACAGTTAAACTGTGCCTGGATGCCGGAACCACAGAAACTGAGATAATAAATGTATATCGCTTTCAGCTGCTAAGTTTGTGATAATTTGTCATACAGCATAGAAAACTGATATAACCTACACACAGAGCATGTGAAAACAAGGCTAGAAGTCCCACTTAAAACTACATAATGTCTTTCAAAATTTAAGCTTAAAGAGGATATTTTACGCTATAAGAAAATGCTCATTGATTTTTCTTTCTCCAGGGCCTAAGATTTTTGTATTAAAATAACTAATCCAAATAAATTTCACCTTTACATTTTATGCCTCACAAATTGCTTTTTTATAGAAGTTTAAGAAATGATTGTGAATTCTGTTAATGATTGGTTTAATTAGCAACTAAATGTCAAATACATCTCTTTAAAATAGGAGATACATGCAAAAAATTCCTGTTAAGAGTCAGAGTAGAACAAAGTTCAGAGTAGACATTGGATATTAATAACAATGTAAATTTATTGCCAAATTAAAATTAACTTAAGGTTTAAATGAGACAGTATAGGCAAAGACAAAGAGAAAATAGGGAAGAAAAAGCATATTATCAGGAATTGAGAATAATGGAACAGGGGAAATGAGGAGTACTTTTTCTTCCTATTTTATGTTTGCCATTCCCAAAATCAAGGAATTATATTGTAATCACATGCAAGCATCAACAACAAAATACTGCGTAATAAGAAAATAAATTACAATTGAAAATGAGATAGTTTATTTGGAATGAATTTGTTTCTGAATTTTCATAGTTATTTAATTCTATCATTAAAATTTCAAACTATTAGGTTTTATCCACCTCCAAGTAAATGAAAGGCAGCATTCCAGAAATAGTATAAATCCATTTGATGAAACAGAAATTAGGTTTTACTATGTGTATAAAGTAGATAACTCTTTTAATATGTGATACGAAGTATCTGATTCTACAGAATTTTTGGACACCAACCTGTCTGCTTCAGTAAACGGCACGTGGAAAATTATGTTATGTTTCCATTTCTAACTTAAAAATAGATAGAAGGTACTAAAATTCTGAATCTGTTCCAGTAAGCATATTCTTGACATAGTTAACACCACTGTTTGTTATGCTTCTCAATTTTAGTTTACCTTAGGTCAAATCAACCTGTTCACTCCTTTATAACCTAAGATGCATATCTGCAAATTTAGAGGAACAGAGTGAACCACTGTAAAGAAAAAGAAAGAAAAGAAGGAAAGAAAGAAAAAGAAAGAAAGAAAGAAAGAAAGAAAGAAAGAAAGAAAGAAAGAAAGAAAGAAAGAAAGAAAGAAAGAAAGAAAGAAAGAAAGAAAGAAGAGAAAGGAGGGAGGGAGGGGAGGAAGGAAGGAAAGAAGGAAGGAAGGAAGGAGGGAAGGAAGGAAGGAAGGAAAGAAGGAAGGAAGGAAGGAAGGAAGGAAGGAAGGAAGGAAGGAAGGAAGGAAGGAAATGTATCCTCATGAGGATAGATCTGCCATTTTCTTGCTGTATTCATAATGACTGAGTCCATACATGTTGCAGGAACTGCAAGAATAAAGTCAAATCAGGGAAAGGGTTTACTTACCTGGTAAGAGCATAAGTTCTGATGTTGTGGTGCCAATCCTGATTATTTTTCCCAACAGACATCTGCGCTGATCACAGACCACAGTAATTACATTAATCATTTTTGTTTCCTCAGGAGCTAGGGGACTATACCCAAAGAAGCAATATGATACTATTAATAGAAAAGGATTAGAATATATCCTGTTCTTACAGTTCCTAATTTGAGGTCTACAAGCTAAGACTTTAAGCCCCAATTTGGGATCTAAAACACCTCATCCAGGTGTTTCTTACTGTTTGTAATAAGAACAGTAATGCTAGATTAGGACCATTTTATCTAGTAGATAGTAGATGGAGGCTAAATAATTAGGATCATCTTCAATGTGGATAATTTCATGATAACAAGTATGTAACCCTAGTTAATAAAATCTTCTTAAAAGAAGTAACACTCTTTGTATTCTTATATTCCATCAGATTGTATACATCAATATTTATCTCCACACAGACTGTTCTTAATAAGAAAATAAATGATGCTTGATTTTTAAATAATATACTATTGTGAATATTTATTCTTTGCTGATTTTTAGAGATATTCACATAGAGTAAGTTAATTGGTCACTTTTATTTGAGAAAGAACCTGAACAAAGTCAATTTACATGCTTGCTGATATAAATTGCCTCTCTTCTGTTTTTTTTTAAAAAGCAATACATTGCTTTTAATGCCTCCAAGAAGTACCATATATGTACTTTTAAAATTTATACAGTTGCTTTAGAGAAAATGAACTTAATGACACCATAATTAATAATGCATTTATGTGCTAAATTTCCCTATGACTTCTTTGGTCAAGTCTTTTTCACCTCCCCGCTAGCCGTCTCAAATCAAATCAGGAGAAATGTCCCCTTAGCAAACATGTCGCTTACTCTAAAATCTATACTATTATGTTTCTTGCTGAAGCACTGATATACTGAAGTCTGCATCTTTCACTCTTCAGTTGCATTGTGTGCTTTTTCTCCTGTGCTATCAAGAGAAGAGTTAAATTCTTTTGTCTCTCTGAGAATTTAAAAATGGAATTTTCAAAAGCAGAATACCTTTCAGACAGTTATGCAGCTGCTTTCTTAGCGATATCAGTAACTAGGCTCTATCATTTAATGAATTCTATAATAATTTATAATAACCTACAAGTAAATTTAACAGACTTCCAGTTCTAGAAATAGCTTGGAGAAATTACCCTAAAAATCCCTTGACAAAAGTAAGTAAAACCACAAAATAAAACAAAACAGAACAAAAAATTTAAAATATAAAGCAGAAACAAAGGGAATGCTGAAAACTAGTAAGCAAGCATATGAACTGAAACTCCGGCATACACCAAAGATACCTAAAGTTTGTATCCTCTGTGAAGGAATACATTAGAAAAAACCTGCCAAGCACAGAGACAACCAGGAGGCTTAACTCTCTTGACCTCAGTTGGGTGAAGGATAGATACATGTAAAGCCAATTCACAAAACAGGAAGTACAAATGGCCAAAAAATGTATAAAAAGATGTGCAATCACCTTAGTAATGGAGGAAAAGCAAATTGAGACAATAAGAAATATAATTTTCCTCCTATCAGATTAGCAAACCTTTTTAGTTGGACAATATTAAGTGCTGTAGAGGATGCTGAGTAATGACAGTGCTAATGCATGGCTGATGGGAGAGTAAATGAGATCAAAGTGGTATCATTTAGCAAACCTGAAGATGCTCACACCCTTGGACCTGTCAGAGAAATTCTCAGACCAAAGAAGAACAAAATGTTCATTATCATATTGTTTATAACAGTAAAAAATTTTAAAAAATGGAAAAAACAATATAAATTCCCATCAATAGAATGTTAGAAAAATAAATGGTAGCATATTCCACCATTTACAATGGGTACTGGGTACTATCTATCAGTGAAAAATATAAACTAAATCAAAGCTATATAGATAAAGGGTAAATTCCAGGAATAAAATGTGATTTAAAAAAATCCAGCTGCCAAATGATGATACCATACTACATGATTTGTCTAATGCTTAAAGACATGTGTCCAAACAATATATACAGTATTTATTTAAAGTAAATGTATAAAGCATTCATAATATATTTAAAATGCATCCATAAAATCCATGTATTAGAAGCAACAGTATTAAAAATTGTGGGAATAATAAACACATTTAATATGACTGTAATCTCAATGGAAGTAAAAAGGGGTATGAGATCGAAGAGGGGTAAGATAAGCTACAATTCTAATCTGTACTGCCTTGTTTATTTAAAAAAAAAACAAATTTTCTGTAACAGTTGTGAGGGTGGATTAAGTGTTAAGAAAAGTGAACTGTTTCATCTGCTATTGGTGGAATGGTAAATTGCAATGTCTTTGGAAGGCAATTTGACAGTATCTATCAAAATGTAAAATGCATATACCTATTATTCATCAATTATATTTCTAGTAATTTATTCTATGAATAGATTTGATGTAATAAAAAGGTAAATATAGAAAGATATTTATTGCAGTAATGTTTGTAATAGCAAAACTTTTGAAACAACTTAAAGGGGACTGATTAAATAATTATATGCCCATGAAGTGAAAGTGCAAAATGAATGATGTAGCTCTCTAATGGCTGAGAAGAAAAGATCCTTGATATAAACTGAGTAAAAACAAGCAAGGCAAAGAAGAATGGCACTGTATGTACACAGATGTGGTCTCATTGGTGTAAGAAATATATATGCTTAGAAACAAATCTGTGTAAGCATATCCATGAAAATATTTGGAAGTTTACATAAATTGTTAAAGACAGATGCTTCTATGGAGGAGAACTGAGAGAATGAGGTGAAATGAGATTTAAATTTCATGGTATATGCTTTGTACAAAATTGGGTAAGATAAATGTGCTGGGTTGAACCATTATATATTTTGACCTGTAATAGGAACAATTTCACACAGCTCAATCATCTAATATGCATGATGTAAAGCATGGCTTAGAAGGCTTCCACTATGAGGCAGGTGGATTACTTGAAGTCAGGAGTTCAAGACCAGTCTGGCCAACATGGTGAAACCCTGTCTCTACTAAAAATACAAAAAAATTATCCAGGTGTGGTGGCACATGCCTGTAGTTCTAGCTACTCAGGAGGCTGAGGCAAGAGAATCGCTCAAACCTAGGAGGTGGAGGATGCTGTGAGCCGGGATTGTGCTGCTGCTCTCCAGACAGAGAGAGAGAGAGAGAGAGAGAGAGAAAAGACTTTCACTATGACATTCAGAGCACTTTAACAAACCGACTGTTTAATAGGTCTGAAGGCCCTTTTGCTTGATTGCAAGTAGAACTTCCAGGAGCTTAGGTGAAGTAGAACAAGGGTCAGCCAGTCTCTTGGGACTGGTGATCTGGGTTGAAAAGGCAAGTGCACCAGGGTAGCAATACATGGTCACAGAGGCTGTGCTGGGCACATATACTATCTGGAGAGATGAGTTGCCAGTAGCAGAGCTTGACGATTATTAGCAAGCCCATCCTGAGTGCAGTTTTGACAGAATGCATCTATTGGCAGGAGTGTGAGAGGCAGCAAATGCTTGTGGCTTGTTCTTGCTCTGACTGCAACATTAACTTAGCCTTTACTTGGCTGAGTGCCTGACGCTCTCCTTAGAAGATATGCAATTATCCCCTTGCCCTTTTTAAAAATTCTCTCATGTCACTTTGTAGTCTGGCTGTAGCAATGTCATGCCTGATAGCTGGTGTCTGATGTGAGCCTTAGCCAAGGGTGTCATTACCTGGAGAGGGTACAGCGATGTAACCCTACACCATGATCTATAGTGAACCTGTGAGTGCTATAACCCCAAGCTTTTACTGGTTCAACACTGAAGCCAATCTGCCAGGCAGAAGGGAAAAGAGATGATTTGTTTGCTCTGGGATTGGGTCATTGCTGGCTGACTCTATCAGTTAAATGGGCCCCCTCTAATTTCAGTGTTCTCCTATTGTATGGGGTTCTTTTTAAGTGGTTGTGGTGTCTCTGTGTGTGTGTGTGTTAAATTTTATTACATTTACTAAATTTCCCTCTATTTTTCCCTTGCAAGAGAATCTATTAAACTAATTGAATTCATTTACCTTATTTTGGTTTCTGTTC
The DNA here is from genome assembly GCF_003255815.1 of Theropithecus gelada. Taxonomy (NCBI): domain Eukaryota; kingdom Metazoa; phylum Chordata; class Mammalia; order Primates; family Cercopithecidae; genus Theropithecus; species Theropithecus gelada. Next base: position 110,953,989 of record NC_037676.1, read on the forward strand.
ATTCATCAATTCATTCCTCCATCAATCCACTAAACATCACCAGTAAAACTGAAACTAGATATTAGACTGGGGATGAAAAGCAGTACACTATAGTGGTTAGTAGCATGGTTTCAGGAGTCAGAAACCTGGGCTCTAGTCCAGGATTATCTGCTTACTTGATCTTACATTAGGTTTTCTAATCTCTTTTTGCTTTGGTATCACCAACATATAAATAGAACCTACCTCATAGTGTTATTATAGAAATTAAATAAGATAATCAGTATAAAGAGATCTGCACAGAGGATGAAACACAGTAAGTCTACAATACATGTAAACTTTTATTAATAATGATCTATGAAAATTGTTTACTTTATCCTTATAAATGAGAGCCATAGGTACAGTTCTATACCTAGGCTATGTCTGAAATAAAGATGCAGTTTCCATCTTATTAGAGAGGGTATTTTAACAGGCTCTAAACTGACCCTCTTATTCTTGTTCAGGAAAATCATCTGGATCTGGAGATAGATAGTCTCATATCCAAGGTCTTTGTTCAGAGAAGCCAGAGGCAAAAATATGTTACCCTCTTCCTATTCTCCTAGCTATCCAAATAAAATGCAGCTTTAATATTCTTCTGGGTGGTACAGCTGAATTTTTTCTTCTCTCTTTAGTCCTTACATGAGGACATTTATAACATCAACCAATCTTTCTGAAAGCTAGACAATTCCTTTATGAAATATATTTCAAGGGTTTATTACAAAAGTATACAAATAGCTCTCTGTTCCAAAAAAATGAGTCAACCGCTATGATTTGCTATCAAGTCATAACACAAAACAGACCTGCCACAGGACTTGGAGCCCTCCTGTAAGGTTTTGGAATAAAGACTCTTAAAGGTTCTTTCTCCACTTAATGCAATCCCTCTTACACTTCTGAGCTGATCAGAATTCAATCCAGTGAAGTTTAGAAATAATTTAATAGTATTTCATTCTTCCTGCTATTAACACCAGAGGCCAAAGTTGACAGAATAGATATCATCTTCAATAAGATTTTGAGGCAGAAACAACTGTGTTTCATGAATGAAAGCCTCTTTGCACACAAATAAACTTGGCATAGACTATCATCTCCATCATCTCTCCAATTGCACCTAACTAACATTTCAGAGATTCAAAGAATACAAATATATAATACACTTTGACATGATGGATTCCAGCTTCCAACATGCTGGGTTTCCTGTGACCTAAAGAAAATATTCTGAATTATTTCATGCATTCTCTTAAGGACAAATAGCCGATTCTCATGAATAAGCTGAAAATCCTTCAAAGCACAGTTAGTAATATGCAGCCTCAGGACTTAATGTCAGCTCTTCATTTTGTGTAATTTCTTAATGTGTTCCTGTTTTCAGCTCCTCTATTTATCTGTCATAAGTATTCAGGGATTTTGAACTCAGCCCCATGGGTAGAACCTACCTTGAATGTGTTAAAATTTAATGACCGACAGCATTTATCTTCCCACCAGTCAAGCTTCAGGTCTCAGCTCCATCATCATTTCCCTCTATATACTTTTTCCCCATGATACATTCTCATATCTCCCCATCTTTTTTCCTTTCTTGTACTTATTAATTTGAATGGCACTCTTATCTAATTATTTGATTCATACCTGTCTCCTCTACTAGATTCAAATTTAGTGGAGGGCATAGTGGTATGCACTTATAATCTCTGCTACTCAGGAGGCTGAGGGGAGAAGTGGGAGAATTGCTTGAGCCCAGAAGTTTGAGGCCAGCCTGGGCAATGAACTGAGACCTCATATTTAAAAACAAAACAAAACAAAAAACTCCTTGAGGACAGGTAGCTTCTAGTTTTGCTCTGTTTACCTTTATATTCCATTGCTTAGCAAAATCTCTAGAATTTAGCAATCAGTAAAAATTATTAAATAAATGAAAGTACACATAAGAATAAATTTCCTCCAAATTGTTTCCTTCTACCTTTCCACAGTCGTTCCCATATTTCTTCATGTTCATCGAATCCATATTTCATGGAATTAATTGTCCCATGCATCTGGCTGAATCCCAATTAAACTTTTCCTCTCTTCCCATTGGTAAGTTCAGGAAACCAACCCTTTTCCCCATTGTAACATTCCCATCTACTATGCCTTAGACCATCCCACATGAAGTAGATGTTGTGAGTCAGACACAAAGGAAAACAGACCCCAAGGAGGCAAAGGCAAAGAGATGAATTTTAAGTAATTCTGAAAAATGTTAACTGTGCCTCTAAAGCACTAAAAATCTTTTCCTGAGATTTAGCCATATAAACACAAATCTAGGCATGAAATAGTTTGCATAGTGTTAGAATGTTTAAAATACAATTCAAATGTTATATTCACCAATTTTGGAGATATTATAAATAACATAAAAGAAACAATTGACACTTGGCATTTGAATTTAGTATCTGTGGTTTAGATTAGTTGGGAATGACCATGAATGCCACCAAGAAGTATTAATTTATAACTTGGGCAAGAATGTCTACCCTTCATTATGGTGTTTAGAGTAATAAGTAAACATATGTCAGCACTTAGCACTCAAAGCAGATGTGCAAGGCAACACTCTAGTAAAATATCTAATTATTTTACTGGTATTCTTATTTCAATTAGTGAAATTCCTTATCTGAATTAAAAGCATTCTTGATTTGAGAAATTACAATCTCCAGAGTTATTCCTCAGTCTGGTATAGGCTTACTGACAATTCACATAGTCTCAGGATTAAACAATTCTTCCAACTTTTAATATTACAGATTTCTGATTATTTAATCATTCTTTCATGCACACAGCTTGACATAACAGTACTTAGGAAAAGAAAGTAAAAGAGTTAGTGAAAAGGCTCCCAGAGGGAAAACTACTAGTAAATATGGATTTCTACCTCCTTTTTTTCCTTTTCTATCAACTCTAGAGGGTGGAAGTTCTGAGAATAAGTGAGCCTTCAGAAACTGCCATTTCTACACATAGAGGGAAAACTTGATAGCATTTCACTTGGGACATTCAATTTATCTCTTATCTCCACAACACAAACAAGATAAAGGAGAGGATGTCTCAATGGCAGATTCAGTCTAATTTACAATAATGGCATACCAACTGCAAGCAATAGGAGAAGAAAGACTAAGTTAACAGTGCAGGTGGCATCTGTAAGCCTTAGAGCTTTGATAGAGTTTCAATAGTCTGGACATGTTCTATAGTCAAGACTAAACAAACAAACAAACAAACACTAAAACTAAAACAAACAAAAACCTCAAACATTTGCCAACGATTAAAAATGTGTCTTTCCTAGAGGGATAAAGGGAAGGGAAGGGTTAAAAAGGTGAGAATAAAGTTCAGGTAATAACTGATAAGCAGCAGAATGAGGTTAAATAAAAAAGTAAATTCCTGGATGCCATGTACATTTTTTTCCTGTTCTGAAATGGAGAGTGCTTTGAGTTTAAGATGAGGATAATTCCTTATCCCTCTGTATGCACAAGTTGGTTTGAGACAAAAGGCCCTGCCTCCTCCTGCTGGATGCCATTCTAAGAGACAGTATTTCTTTATGCTAACTTGTGCATTAGGCTCTGCTGGTGGAGGTCATGTCTGAATGGTGACAGAGGGAATATGAGCTTGAACTGCTATTCAAGGAAGGATAGCTCTTTTTCCAGCTCATCTCACTCTGTCTTATCTCCACTTCCAATTTGCTGGCTGCTAAAAATGCTTGCATCTGGTCTTTAAAAACATTCTTTACTCTCATAGGCATCTTAAGGAATAAGATTAGTCCCAATTTCGCCAGAGATGAACTCTCTGCCTCATGTTCTCCAGCTGCAGAAAATCCATAAGAACTCAATGAAGCTGAGTTTATCAGTCTTCATCCACCTGCTATATCACATTTTTAAGGCTCTGATGTTTCTGGGCCTTCTAGTCTCTTCCCCTTCCATTTTCAGCCTATCAAGTCAATGTGGTTATCATTTTCAGGCACACAACTTCAATACATTCTCTGTGCTTGATTAACTTGTAGTTGGAAATAGGTGTAAGAGTTGAAGATTGCATAAGTGCACATTTGCTATTTCTACACTAAAGACCTTGGTACTGAGTTGCAGGTTTAAACTGGTGATCAGAATTTAGCCAATCCTAAGAGGTTCAGGTCTGACAAATCTGCCTTACTTAGAGTACTCTCTGCTCTCACTGTCAGTGATACTGGAATTTTTAGTCAAGATTCTCAGACGCTTCCATCATCCTGGGCTTAAGGGATGGTGATGAGCTTGGGGACCCCATAGGCAACACAGCCTAACTAAGGTCTTAGCAGTTTGGAATTATTATTATTATTATTTTAGATGGAGTCTCATTCTGTTGCCCAGGCTGGAGTACAGTGATGTGATCTCAGCTCACTGAAACCTCCACCTCTTGGTTCAAGCGATTCTCCTGCCTTAGCCTCCCAAGTAGCTTGGGATTACAGGTACATGCTACCATGCGTGGCTAATTTTTTGTGTGTTTAGTAGAGATGGGGTTTCGCCATGATGGCCAGGCTGGTCTCAAACTCCTGACCTCAAGTGATCCACCCTCCTTGGCCTCCCTAAGTGTTGGGATTACAGGCGTGAGCCACCACACCTGACCATCTTTAGTTACTTTTAAGGTTAATAACAACTCAAGATTTATCACCTACTTAACAATCTATAGAGAAAGAATTTTTAAACAGATTGACTGTATATATTGTCCTAAATTCTTATACTTGACATACAATAAATGGAATGGAGTATCCTTACCTAAAATCTAAAGTGCTCATAAGCATTCTGATGAATTTTTCTTATTGGGGGAGGCTTTCTCACTAAATATGAAAATAAATGTGTAAGAACCAGCCTGTTTGGTTCATATCAGAGCTTTGGAAAAGGCAGCAAGTATATTGGCAGATTATTTTCAGTAGCATTAGCATAATCTAATTAAAATGAAAATACTTGCATTTACTAGTATTCCCTAATATTTAAATAGGTATGGTTAAATGACCTCATCCAGCAGGATTTTAAAAGAGATCATATTTGGAGGTGTCCAGTGAAAGCAGCAATGAGGGATAACTTTATTATATTATTAATTTAGGGGTTTTCTTTTCTTTTCCTCTTCTTTCTTTCTTTCTTTCTTTCTTTCTTTCTTTCTTTCTTTCTTTCTTTCTTTCTTTCTTTCTTTCTTTCTTTGTCTCTCTGTCTCTTTTTAACTAATCAAAAGAGAGCTGAAGTATTGGGTTATTTCATTTGAATCTTATGAGTTCATAGGAATGTTCTTTGTAGAGGCAATGAAGAGTTTGCTTTTTTGGCTGGGATGACAAATTATTGAAGTTTCCAAGCCAAAATTATATTCTCTAACCTTCAGTGGTAAAATCCTATAAGGAATTAAATAGATTCATAGTAATTTTCCAAGTTAGAAGGACTTTTACAAAATTTGTAGAGGCCCTCATTTATGGAAACATGGTAAGGTCTTCTACGTGGGCCACGATAAAAGGTGCCTCCAAAACTTTCACAATAGAGTCTCAACTCTTCTTCTATAGGTCTTTGCATTAGCCAGGGTTCTCTAGCGGGAAGAACAAATAGGAGAGATATATATATCTCCTATATATATATACACACATATATATATATATGAAAGAAAGTTTATTAAGGAGAATTCACTCACACAATCACAAGGTAAAGTCTCACGATAGACTGTCTGCAAGTTGAGGTACAAGGAAGCCAGTGGTGATCAGTCCGAGTCCCAAAACCTCAAAAGTAGGGAAGCCAACAGTGCAGCTTTCAGTCTGTGGCCAAAGGCCCAAAAGCCCCTGGGCAAACCACTGGTATAAGTCCAAAAGTCCAAAAGCTGAAGAACTTGGAGTGTTATGTTTGAGGGCAGGAAGAATCTAGCACGGGAGAAAGATGAAGGCCGGAAGACTCAGCAAGTCTGCTCTTCCATCTTCTCCTGCCTGCTTTTCTTATAGCTGCTTTGTCATCTGATTAGATGGTGCCCACCCAGATTGAGAGTGGGTCTACCTCTCCCAGTCCACTGACTCAAATGTTAATCTCCTTTGGCAATACCCTCACAGAGGCATCCAGGAACAATATTTTGCATCCTTCAATCCAGTCAAGTTGACACTCAATATTAACCATCACAGTCTGAAAACTGAAGAATTGGAAATTTACTTTCATCTATACACAGAACGTCAAAACCTAAACACTCATCAGAGAATTCAACAACAAAAGAGTAGAGATTCAGCAATTTTGTCAGAAGCTTGCTTGAAAATATTTAAGGTTTGAGCATTAGTGAAACATGTTCACTATCCAATCCTCCAAAGATTTTTGGCCCCATTCCTTTAATTGTCATCAAAAAGCAACCTACTTGAGCCGTGGTATCTTAGTTTTCTGAAAAAAAGTATCTTCCCTTTGGACTCAATATTATATCCTTAGCTTTTAAATATGGTCAATATAGGAAGGATCCATTTTTAGAACATTTCTGTAGCTTTGGTAAAACCATTTTTCACTGTTACTCAGTGTCCTTTGTACACAGATCTGTGTGATAAATTCTCCAAAGAATTTTGTGTCAAGAAGTGTTTCTCTCCCTAAGTTAATACTGGCCTTCCTTTTTATCAAATACTTTGTAACTTTGATCAAATATTCTTCACCCCTTCTTAATTTTTACGAAATCTCAAGTTAACTTAAACTTGTTTTGAGGTTATTGACTCATTTCAGGGATCTAGTTACTTATATTTTCTTCTCTTTCTTATTAATTTCTAATTAATCTTTTTTATTGTGAAGCTTTGGTCTAATATCTAAATTATATCAATTCTTTTTGAAATAGATGAGGTATAAGTATAGTGACTGTATACCCTGTTTTTTTTTTTTTCAGGGACATTCTGATTTCAAGTGGTTTTATTCTTTTACTTAAAGATTAGTTGAAATCTCATGATATGCTTCCATATACATTTGTAAAAATTTCACGAAAATAAATTCACCAGCCATTGGAAATTGGAAAAACTCTAGATCCCAATTTTGGGCTGAGAGAATATTGTCACAAAGCTTTATATCATAAATAAGCCCAACCTTACTCCAGCACTCCAGACCCGTACTTCCACTGACCATTAGCCATCTTCACTTGGATGTTCCCCACAGACCTCAAACTCAACATATCCTTCCCATTAAACCTGGTGCTTTTTCCTAAGCTTTCCATACCAAACTTGGCTAGTGACTAATAATACAAGCAATTTCCTTCACTGCTCCACCACTTTCAAATTAACCATCAACTTTATTGATCTTTGAAATGACTAATTTATTGCCTCCTCTTGATTTCTCCCTTCACCATCCTAGTTTATTATTTATCCCTGGACCCTTCCTAATCTTCCCAACTATCCTCACCTACTTTTCCAATCTCATCTCGATCCTACCATCTGAGTTTTCTTTCTAACATTAAAATCTGATTATGCTACTTTCACTTTAAAAAATGAGTAGCTCTTGCATCATCTACAGAAAAAGTTGAATTTATATAATCATGACATACGTAGGTGTTATCTCTGACTGCAATACCACCAGCTCCTCCTGTAATGCAAGTGTTGTAGCCTTTCACACCCCCGCTTCCCTCCCCTGCCATAGCACAACTCTCTTCAATGCACACCTTCCACTGGTAGGTCTGGGAAAAACTGAAGGTGAGCCGGTGCATATGAGGGTCCGCTTTTCTGCTACCACCAGCTCCTACCTGCTGCTCTCAGGTCTGGCTCAAACCTTCACCTGTTTCCCTAAGGATCATGAAATTCTTGCACAACCATCTCCCTCAACTGCTGTCACCTTTGCCAAATAGACCTCAGTAGAAGGGTAATTCCAAGGGGCCTGCCCTTCTTTTCCATGTCTTATCCTTAAATTCCCCATGAACACTTTGACATGAGGCTGTTACATATGACTGACTTGTATCCAAGGTTTGAAGATATCGAGAGACAATATAGAAAACAATTTGGAACAGGGAACAGCTTAATAGTAAAAATGTCACATCAGGCAGAGCATGGAGGCTCACGCCTATAATCCTAGCACTTTGGGAGGCCGAGGCAGGTGGATCACTTGTGGTTGTGAGTTCAAGACCAGCCTGGCCAACATGGCGAAATACTATTTTTAGTAGTAGCAGACTACTACTACTAAAAAAAAAAAAAAAAAATCTGGGCATGGTGTGTGGTGTGTCTGTATTACCAACTACTCAGGAGGCTGAGGCATAAGAATTGCTTGAACCAGGAAGCAGAGGTTGCAGTGAACCAAGATTGCGCTATTGCACACCAGCCTGGGCGACAGAACACAATTCTGTCTAAAAAAAAAAAAAAAAAAAAAAAAAAAAGTCACATCACAGATCTTCAAAATCCTTCAATCATCTCACTCTCTCTGACCCCAAACTAGGCCACTGCTTTCTCTTTTTATTATTATTTTACCAAATAAAAGGACCACGTACTTTGGCAGAGACATTTGCCATTCCACTTTTCCTTTTACCCTACACAGATTATATTCCTAGCCTGGGCTTCTCTCTCTACTACTTTTTATAAGCCGAAGAGGAGCAATCTTTTTTTTTTTTTTTAATTCACCACCTTTCTAAAGCAGGTGCACAATGATCATTTTGTCCCCATAGAGATTCAATCTTAAGGTATGTATGAATTCCTTTCTAAGTTTTATGAGTTTTCCCTTCAACATTCTCACAAGAAGAAGTGCTTTTTTGTTATCTATTAACACTTTTTTGGGCCAGTTTCCAATTTCCCTTCTAGCATCTTTTTTGTTTTTTTGTTTTAACCTGGTATTACAGTGCCCTACAAACATCTTTTATGGAACTTTATCACATCATATCTTAGTTTTTTATTGCTGCTTCCTAGGTAAAATTTTTCATTACTTACTTAGTCCTTGTTTCATTGGTCCTTCTCCATAGATCAATAGATCCTGTCAGAAATGTTTCCACCTACCAAGTGGCTCATGGACAGACTGTGAATATGACCAAATACAGAGAGGAGGAGAGAGGGGAAGTTCAATTCGTGAGAAAAAAGCTACAGAGTGGGTCCACTGTTATAAAATAAAATGATTCCTTTTAAAAAGCTGGTATGGTTTAGTATAGTGAGAAAAAATAGCAATTATTACACTACATTGTTCTTCTACTGCAACTGGATAGAGGTCAACAACAACAACAACAAAAACTTCCCAGAATACTTACAGGCCTTTTAACAAATTAGAATGTTTTTATTGTTAAACAGATATTTATTTTTCCTCTGCTGTATATAATGACAAAAAACGTAAACTCATAAAAACCCCAAAAGAAAAGGAAGGAAAACGGATGAAGTACAATTCAGCACAAATAATGCCATCTAGCTTCCAAATAAATTATTCATGGTAGCTATTTATATGGTGTAATTCTTATACTTACCTGACAATATGCTGACAGGTTCTTCTTTCTACTCTATTTTCCTCAGTCGGCTTACTCAAGTCTGAGAAGAAAGGTAAGAGAACAGTGGACTCTCTCTTCTTAGAAAGTACTTAGATTATGTCTCAGTTGTAGAAAAAATATTAAGATATTTACAGGAAGCAGAGTCTCATTTTTGTGGCTCCTTTAAAAGATGAGAGCATAAATGTAAGTAAGGACAAACTGGGTCCTCCCACCTTGCTTCATGATTTCATGAATCACTGAATCCTAGGTCTGGAAGGGACCTTGAGAGCCTCCTTCTTATCTCTACCCTCAGCACGAAAACATGAGCTGTTCAGAGAAGAACCAATCCCATTTTTCTGGTTTCACTGAGAAGGTCCCACATCTTGCCCTTTCACTCACTCCAGTGTAACAATCCTGAGATCAGAATAGTCTTCCTGATGGATAACTGAGTTCTTCAGGTTGCTATATTATCCTCTTATATTAACCTGGGGAGGTCAAGATAATTAATTCATACTTTACTATTTTCTCTAATTAGGCATTATTTTATTTTGTTTCCTCATTTCAAAGTTTTTTACTGTCATAGCCTAGATAAGCATATGGACTTAACACTATATACTAGCTGTGTGACCTTGGGGAAATATTTTAACCTTTCTACACTTCAATGTCATCATCAATAAAATGGAGGTAACAAAAGTACCTACCTCATAGGGTTCTTAGGAAGATTAAATTAAATCAGTTAATATTTGTAAATTCCTTGATTCAGTGTTGACATATAGTGTTACATAAATGTTTGCTAAAAAATTTAAAGTGTATTTGGAAAAAAGGAAAGACAAATTTAGAACATATAACAAAATATAAAAAAAAATCAATAATTTTACTGCAGAGATAACACTGTTTATATTTCAATATGTTTCTGTCTGGTCTTATGTATATATAAAAATCACATATATAGTACATAATTGGGATGATGCTATATTTGAGAAAAAGCTCTGCGTCATCAGCTACTTCACTTAATGTTACTTTATAAACATTTCTCCAGATTCTTAAAAATCTGCAAATTATGTTTAGTGGTTGTACAGCAATCTAGTTTATGGGCCTACACCATCAGCAATCTCCCTGTTGTTGAGATATGAGGTTTTTTTTTGGCATTTCCTTTTTTTTTTTTTTTTTTTTTTTTTTAGCTAATTCAGTGATAACTGTCTTTATAAATAAACTTTTATCCATCTTTTTGAATCTTTCTATTCTAAATTTCCTTGAAGCAGGATGCTGGGAGAAAGGATACCTTGAAGACTCTAGATATATACTGTTAAATTATGTTCCATAAGAAATGTATTAATTGATGCTCCTAAAAGTAATGTATGAGGTATCATCTTTCATAGAAACATTAAATGTTGCTTTAAAAAAAGAAACATAATTTCCATTTTTATAGTAAAAACTACCATATTTTACCATAGTTTAATGTTTTAATTTGAATTTTTGATTCCTGGTTAGAGTGAATGTTTCTATTAACTATTATATACTAATTATTGAGTGTATATTAGTTACTGTAAACTAGTACATTTTTATTAAGTCATGCCTTAGCATTTGGCTCTCCAAGTGGAATTCATTGTTCTTTTATGTTTTCCTTTGGGTCATGTTTTCTAACTTTAATTGACTTGTGATTTTCGTTTAAAGAGTTTTTTCTTCCTTGGGTTATTTTCCTATACTGGAAACCAAGGTAAGAGGCTGTGTTGGTATTGAGGCCCAACTGACTTGTATGTGGCATAATGGGATGTTACCATCTTTGCAAGTCAGGACAAACCATCAAGTGATTAGTGTGATTTAGTACTGATCTGGGTTCTGTGGAGGGAGACAAGAGAGGGTCCTTACTCTCCCAGAGTTTTAAAGTCTAGTTGGAAAGAAATGACCAATGCTTAAAACAATTAGTGATCAATTAAGGCAGCCTATACTGAGTGAATTGTGGAATACATACAAAGTGCTACAGCCATTTAAAGAAGGGAGAGATCAATGATGATGTGACTAATCATCCATGAGGTTGGCCTTGGCAGAGGGAAGGGCAAGCAGTTTGGGTGAAAACAACTACAGAAGTAAATGGCAGCCTATTATAGATGAAAAGAGCATGAATTTTTGTGTCAGATCTGGGTGGGAAGCCTCAGTTACACCACTTAGTAACTTTAACCTCAAGCAAGTGTACTAAGTGGGTTTGAATCCCAATTCTGCCACTCATGAGCTGTGTTACCTTGGGGAAGCTAATAATTTCTATGATAAGTCTAAGTTTGCTCATGCATACCATAAGGATAATACAAGGACCTACCTCACAGGATTGTCATGGGGATTCAATGAGTAAATGTGAGAACTGGGGTCTGGCACATTATAAGCACTCAATAGTGTTAGCTTTTATTATTAACCTACATAAACATCAATAAGTAAGTTACTTATTAATATGATATAGTAATGATTCTCCACTACATTAGATAACTATGGGTATTTTGATTGAGAATTGGGCAAATTTGGCACTGAAAAAGAAAGGAAGAGACTGGAACTGGAAGTTTTCCTCCAAATCATGATACACATATTAAATTTGGAAGTGCAGTGCTCAGCTCTGCACTCAGGTCAGCTATTATTCACTGGAGCACACACTCACAGACCTGTTTCCTTCCATTTAGCTTGAGAGCCTGATTTTTCTCTGCAAGGCTCAAAGTCAGCTCTGATTTTTTAAAGATCAAATTCCACACACTCATCAATATTTCCTAAAAAAAGATACAGTTAACATGCCTACAATAGGAATTTAAATAGACATATAATTAAAATACCAATTAAGTAAAGAGGTACTATATTAGCAACACTGAATAGAAGGATTTAGAAAAATCAAAATACTGAGAGTGAAGATTTTAAAATATGTATGCATTCCTTCTTGACACTCCTCCCCTAAAAAGGTGGTGCCTGCTTCCACTATCCTGGACTGTGGGCTGGAGTTAGTGACTATTTTAATGTATAGGATGAGGTGGAAGTGACAGTGTTTGACTTCCAAAACTGGGCCATAAAATCCTTTGCAGCTTCGTTTCTGTCTTGGGTCCCTCTCCTCAGGGGACCCAGCAGCCTTGTTTGGAGGAAACTCAAGAAGCTCTATGGAGAGGTCCAAGTAGTAAGGAATCAAATCAAGACCTCCTGCCAACTGCCGGCACAAACTTGTCAGCCATGTGAGTGAGTAATTTTGGAATAGAATCCCCCAGTCGCAGGCAAGCCTTAAAATGCCCGTAACCCCAGCCAACAGCGTGACTGAAACCTTATGAGAGAACCCCGAGCCAAAACCACACAGCTAAGCTGCTCCTAAATTCCTGACCAACAGAAAACTGTGTGATAATAAAAGTTTAATTTTTCAAAGCCACTACATTTTGGGGTAGTGTATTATGCAGCCATATATGATTTATACACCAAATGTGATCTAAATTGAGATTTTACTATGAGATACTTAACCTAATTCACTTGAGGAAAAAAGAAGACAAGGCTCATAGTGAACTAGAGGGAGATTTTGATATGTAGACATGAAGAAAATAAGTAGAAAAGCAAATATTAAATAGGAAATTGACTCTAAGCAGGTCACACCTTGTGGAACAGACTGGCTAGCTGTTCAAACCCATTTCTTCTTTCTCCCAGATATACTCTGCTGGACTACATTTCCCAGCCTCGCTTAAAGCTGGATGTGGCAATAAAACCAAGTGCTAACCAACTGGACTGAAAACCTCCCACAAAATCTCCAATGCTGTCCCTTTTTCTGTCTGCCAGCTAGATATTAACAAGCAGAGTAATCTTGGAAGATGACAGAGACTCTATCAGCCTAAGGTTCTCAGTAATAGTGAAGCAGACAGCCTCCCAAACCAGGCTGCTGGAGGATTTACCCCTTTAATGTGGCTTCTGTAAGTTCTTAGGCAGCTTCATCCAGTCACCAGATTGAGAAGGGAAGTGCACAAAGGCCTGCTGGTTTCTTTTTTTTTTTTTTTTTTTTTTTTTTTTT